>NC_058027.1:12295163-12559848 GCF_019176455.1 Solea senegalensis
GTGTGTGTGTGTATATCCCAACATTCCTGACCCCACTCTGAGCTCCCAACCACACACAAGGCTTTCACTGGAATCCCGTTAAATATTCAGTTTGTGTTTAGTTTCTGAAACACACAAATATGGACGTGTGAGTGCGTATGTGTGTGCGTGTGTGTGCGTGTGTGTGCGCGCCCATGTCCACCATTCCACACCTCAAACTGTGGCCAGTTCATGCTCATGCCCGGTCCGTGCGTGTTCCTCCACCAGCGGAGGTCATCAGCATCGTTGGCTGCTCTGATGGTCTGACCCAGGTCTCGGTACAGGTCTTTGAACCTGTTGGACACAGTTAACCAGTCAGTCGTCACATCTACACTCTACTCCAGCTCGACCTCGACCTCTTACTCCTCTTAATTGTGTCCTCACATATTTACTCACATACTCACAACAGGTGTCTGATCGAGGGGTGCACGATATTATTGCTACGATATCTGCAGATACTGTATTCTCAGATATCGGTATAGACATCAAGATCTGCTGAGATGACTAATGACTACAACACTAGGCTAAATAAGCTGCCAACTCCTTGACTTCTATGCTGGCGCCCTCTACAACTATTTTTTTTATTTTGCTCAATGAAGAAAATGTATATCTACATCTGCTGCGACATTAGTAGTTAATTTAACCCCAGAAGATCAGTTATCGGTCCAAACGATCCCAATACATCGGCATATCGGACAATGGCTAATGTCCAATATCGTGCATCCCTCGTCTGATCATTTTGAACTCTGCCACTGTTCTCATTCAGCAGTTTATAAGTCCCATATTTCCCTCAGTAAGAGACCAAAGCAAGAGATACGATTGGGAGAATATCAGACTTATATTCATCATCAGATGGAAACAAGCGAGACCATTTCTGTTGCCTGCTCTTTGCTGCTGAGCAGATGGAAAACTGTTTTTTATCAGGCAGTTGATTCTTTGTTCACATAAAAATACTGATTAGTGCAGCTTGAAACACAAGTAGAAGGTGAAATATTACACGTCACCCATTGGAGTAGTTTTGTCATAGTCCTGCTCCGGACATGGCGGCATTACAGTGCAAATATCCTGCAGCAGGTTTGTCATTACACGTGTGTGTACTCTCAGGGCGGAGCCTTTTTAAATCTTGATGCTTCCATTTAAAAATGTGGAATTCCAGATAAGATCTGGTATTTTCTAGTTGGTGTTATCAGCTCAGTGCGGGTTTGTTGACACTTGAGAGATAGAGTGGAGGGACAGCCCTCCACACGTGCAGTGCACACATCTAAAATACATTTCTAGAACGTTTTTTGTTTTATAAAAAGGTCTAGAACTTACAGAGCTTAAATTTACATATCCAAGTAATCCTGCTGCACCAGAAACACCAACTATTTTACCCATATTTCTTACCATATGTGTCACCAGCACAGAGGCTTAAACAACATCTTTACAGACAGAAATGAGGGACCAGACTACTGCCCCTCATGCATGATAATTCAGTTAATCTGAGGGTGTTGTTTTCAGACCGAGGTCAGAGTAGGAGGGCAGGTGGTCTCTCATTATGTACACGTGCACGTCTAAGAAATCTACACATGCCTTTGATTTTAAAGAAAAAAACAACATTAAAGATAAAATACAAATAAGAAAACTGCAGCTACCTTTACATTCCCTTGCAACTTGCAAACAATCTCAGAGGATAAATCTCAGATAGAGGATATTTGATAAATATTTGGACAATGACCTAATCGGACTTTTCCCAATCAGGGTTACCTTGGAAACAGTGGATTGTTCAAACAGAGGCAGATCAGCAGTTAATGGACAACAGCGTGAGTTTGTGTATTAACTCCTGTGTACATAAAAGACCTTTTCCAAGCCTGCGTTCTGAGTTGCGTCTCATCAGTCATCTCATGATCACCCATTTTCTCCTATTCCTGAGCTACACTGGATGCGAAAGCCTCGCAAATCATAGCCCACTTGTGTTTGAAGCACAAGTTAATCAACTGTCCTCGCCACACAGGGAACTACACCCAAGTGCCTCTGCTCATGCAGGCTCGCATTTTCCTGTGATCCTATTCAGCATCTGGTCTATTTTAAGCACTTTGGGCAAAATCGGGACAAGAAAACACAACCACTATAAAAATGTAAAAAAAACATCACAATCATCCCTCTCTTTCATTCCATTTGTATAGTTTTTATTGATTATATATTCAATGTACTTTGAACGTTTGCACACATCTGTCACTTACAGCGAGTGAGACATGAGCAGACGTATGTGCTGCAGCGACACGAGGAGACGTTGTTGCTAAGAAAATGACATGTAGGCTACAGCACAGTGGTGCCAGCACAAGCTTGAAGCAGGGAAAGACTGGCTCACGTATGAAGTTGGCTATAGAGGCACTTCACAACGCTTTCACAGCCAGTGTGGCCCAGGGGTGAGAGTGTATCCATGTGCGTGTATGTATGTGTGTGTGACTCTCTTACCCTTCTTTGGCAGACAAGTCGAGGTGTGTGTGAATGTCCAGCAGGACTCCTTTAAAGAAACACAGCCTCTTGCGCTCGGCCTCCTGGGTGAGGTCAAACACCTGCTCCATGTCCTCCATGTAGCGAGGGTTACAGCGGTTCAGCTCCTCCAGAGCCTTTTGATAGCGCTCCTTAGCCTGGCACACACACAGAGGGACAGAATGACCGTGCACTCTACGTTGTCTGCCACATTTCAAAATGATGAAGGTAGATGAATGTGCCTTTGGGGTGCAAGTATTTTCACGCTTTAAACTGAAGGACTGTCCACTGCTGTGTTAGTGGGCACAGCAGTGGACACTGGGGCCCTTTAAGGGTCAAGTCTATCTAATCCTGGTTGATCTTTTCTCACTGCGGAACCTGAGGTTTCTTCTCTGCTGTTAATGCAGAGCAAAGAACAGGGGGAGGCGAGCCTAGTCATGTTTCAAACTTGAAACAAACACACGTATGTTTTTCTGTAATCACTGACACACCCAGACTGCTACCAGAGGAGCTACTCATGGGACTGTGCCAGTGTGTGTGTGTGTGTGTGTGAGTGAGTGTGTGTGTAGCTTTGTACTTTCTCGGCCTCCTGGTTGCAGCGCTCCACCCGGACAGTGAATTTGCGAACTTCCTCCTGAGACTTTGTCGGGTCGGCCTTGGCGTGTGTTTCCCTGGTTGTCGCTGTCCACTCCTCCTTCTTGACCTGATGGTAGCTCTTCTTACTTAAATCCACCTAGAGACACACACACACACACACACACACACACACACACAGAGACAACCTTATGGTTTCTTACACTGTTGATTTTTCCCCAGTAACACTTTTCATGTCATGCTAATTAATCAGACCATTTAAAATCCCAGATAGGAAATTCCTCAAGTGTCTGATAAACAATCTGTAGCTTTCAGTTTGCAGTGCTATCCAGCAGAGAAAAGAAAACTTCATACTGGTTTGACTGATCCATTCACTGATATGATTGACAGGGGGGGGGCTTGGTCAGAAATACGGAACTTGGGCCCAACAATGTTCTTTAAAAGCTAAACATTTGCATATTAAGCATACAGTGCAAGTCAGACTTATGTCTAGCCCACATTATGTGAACATTTTAAAAGAGGCAGAACGCTTTCAAAACCTTTAGGGATGTTATAGCCACAAAGTTTATAACTATGGACACATGATTTTCACTTGACCATGTCAGGTGTATGCTACACTCACCTCTTTCAGTTTGCGGACCCAGGGTTTCTGTGCTTTCCGGAAGCCGTCGTCTGCCTCTTTGGTCTCTCTGAATCCTCCTATCATCTGCTTGTGGAAGGCATCCTTCTGCCAGTTGCGCACCTTCTCGCTGTCCTCGCCGGCCAGCCGCTGCCGCAGCTCCAAGTGCAGCTCGCTGAGCCGATCGGCCGCCATCATGAAAGCATGCCACGCCTTCTCCAGCGTACCATACTGAGGACCTAAGAAGAACATGTTTGATTGTCTTTCTATTTAAATGACTGACATGGTCAAATAACTTAAGTAATACTTATTACTACATGAGTAGTATAATAACAATGTTGGCAAACACTGGGGCTGACTTATAAAGTAATAAATCCAAAACTGCACTTTTTATTATACATGCACAACCACAAAATAAGACAAAAATGATCTGACATTATTCATGAAAAATCAACAATGAAAATAATTAGACTTTCTCACATGTAATCCGATTGATCAGATCTTTCTGAACAACTACCTACAAAAAGTGCAGCGCCAGGTATGATGCCAAAGGAGTTTGGAGCAAATAAAAAAATGCTTTGTTTACAGATCAATGTGTGTGCACATAAGATTGTCTGTTAAACAGGATTCTTGGGGTCATATCTCTTGTTTGTTTGTTTGTTTTTAAACTGACCTTTCTCCACGATGCCCCTCCACCTCTTGGCCCAGTCGCTCAGCTGCAGAGCGTAGCTCTTTTCTATCTTTGCCCTCTCCTGGAAGCAGGTGACTACCTCATTGCACAGACGATGGCCGTCATCCACCCGCTTCACCGTTCGTTTGTAATTCCCTGGCTGCGTTAATACACACAAACAAAGTGAGTGAGTGAACAATAGAGCAGACTGAAGTGGAGCGAGGCATTAACATCCTCCACTAATGTTACGTCAGACACTCGGTTGTTTTAAACTGCATGTTGCCAACAATTGGAGGATTAGTGACAACGTGGAGGTGAAAGAAAAAGAGGTCAAACAAAAAAGGAGCGACAGGACAGACGGAAGTGAGAGGAGTTAAAGGTACATAGATTTTCCAGACAGTGTTGTGAGGCCCGTCAGCAGAGACTCATTATGTGTCTGCCTCTCTATCTAAACACTGCAAATCATCACGGATCCTCATTTGACTACAGTGTGCTTCAGTGAGCTGCTCTCGGTCACAGTCTGTTTATTGGGGGTTTTACTGCAGTAATTTATCTGACGTGGTTTAACAAATTGAGCGAATCCTTAGATGGGACATAGATCTTCAAGTAACTGGGTTTGTGTTGCTGGATTGTAACGTGTCAGAATTTCCAGTCCAGTGTATAAATTAAAGCAATGCAGTGTAAGTTTTACTAGAGGTGCTCTCACTGCTAGTTGATGTTACTGTTTAACTCTCAGTGTTCCTGCTCACTATACAGACTTTAAAGTCAGTGTTTGCATGCGTGTGTGTGTGTGTGTGTGTGTGTGTGTGCATGTTTCTGCCGTACCTCCCAGAAGCTGTCTGAGCTCCCCAGTTCACTGAGGTCTCCATTGGACGACATGTTGGGGTCGGCTTTACAGCACGGAATGATGGCGGCTACAGAAAAGACTGGAGAGACAGGAAACATTTATGACGTTAAGTTCAGTGTAAAAGTGTCCACACATCACCTTTTCACAAGCAGGTACAAGAGCCATGGTATAATCATAGAATTTTGTGTTAACCCAGGTTAATCCATCCAAAGACATTTGAAGCCACAAGCCAAAGATATTCAGTTTACTATCATAAAGAAAACAGAACATACTCACACTATCACATGATAACTGACTGATCGATACCACTTAACTTAGTCATTGATTAATGCTCAATGTGTTGATTAATCACTGCATTCCTCAATGCTTCATTTTAGAAGAGACCATTTCAGGCTCATTTCTAGGAAACCTTGGTGGCATTCATCTGTCAGTTACACAGATATAGATCAACATGAAAATTTGTTTGTAATGGTTACTGAAAGTGTACCACTTTCACAATATTCAAGTTTTAAATAACGATTAAAAAAAGAAATAGAATAGACAAATAGTTAGAAAAAAATTTAGCTAGTTTCATAAACAAAGAATTTTCATGAGTTTGAGCTGCCACGATAGAAATGACCTTTTTTAAAAAAGAAATAAATAATATAAAAGAAATCTGCTTCACAATTTCACTGACTCACATATTTCCAGAGACTGTTTATAGTTTAAGCTCCATTTCAGCCAAAATCTCCCAAATCTCCAACACCACCTCTGCCCACAGACCAGGTTTCTCCACGTCGCTGCCCAGTTTTCCTTCTACACACAACTGGACTCTGTGCCCCTGACAAACACTGAAGCCTGTCAAACAAATCCGCTTCATTACTGAAGTCCCAAACACCCACGCACATGATCTCATTCAGAGAGAAGTGGCACAAAACATTTGGAAATAATCTTCTCCGATAACAAGGAGTGTATCCGTCTCCCATCAGGACAGAAAGAGGGACAGGACATAACCTGAAGACGGCACACCCGAGCTTCACGGTGCACTGTGGAACTTACTTCGGCACAGAGAATCAAAAATGAATTAGTGTTTACATTAAGTTACTTATGGAATACTAGGGTCAGACAACATGATGCTCCCCGATCAAACAGCATCTGCCATTTTGTACCACAGGTTTGATGTCACTGGAAAGAAAAGCACCCACAACTGACATCCAGGAACAAGAATGTAAACACACTGTGTTTGGAGCAGGTGTTGTCATGACAGAAAAGTGGACTGTTTCAAAGCAAGAGAGGGAATTGAAGGGTGCAGATTAGGAAGGAACAATCATTTTCAAATCAAAAAACGCTACTAAGGGCTACAAGGAGCGTCACATATGTGGTGGCTTTAACTATAATTATTCTTTTTGTCTCCACACCGCCTCTTCAAGTGTGTGTATTTTCTACCTTATGTGGAAAAGTCTAAAAACCTTCCCATTTTTTCAGATTTCCATGTGGTCTACTGAATCACTGACTGACTATTGAACAGATTATCTGTCTTAATGCTCTTAATAACGTGACTTGAACATTTGCAAATGTAAACATTTGTACACATATCATCTTAATGATGAGACAATGCATCATTTGCACAGTGACAGTATTGTACAACAAATTGCCCCTTACACTCTGACTACACTCCACCTTTTTGTACATTTATTTAAGTTTATTCCAATATTTTAGTTCAGTTGTGTGAAGGGAACTCGTAAAGTAAGAATTGCATTGCCCAGTGTAACCACTTGCTGTGTGCATGATCTTTGAACAGACAACTGGGCTTTATTCTGGAGCTCTCAGAGATAACACGTAAATCAGAATCAATCACACAATCGCAGAGTACATAGCCTCCTCTCTGGCATTAGACCTGGCCCAAAACTCACAGTGCGCCTACGCCCCACACTGGTGCTGCGTTCACCGACCGTCGAAAACACAGCGCTTTAATTACAGTAAGAACACACTAACTAAACATGCCTGAAGCAGCATAAACAGAACATCAGCAAACACGCCATCATTCCTGTTTCGCTTCTCCATGTTTACATTTTGATATGGCTTCATCTTTTACAGGTTGCTTATATATGAAAACTAGCACAGACAATATCTGAAGAAATTGCAGTGGGATGGCTGCCTTCTGTCCGAGTTGAAATGAACAATTCCAGATTCTAATTGACTTTCTGAATGTTTAGAAAGAAGTTTAAAATCATGCAAAATGGGATTGAAAGTAGGAAATAATCCACATTTTGAATACATCCATTAGGACATAATGCAGTCTGAACAAGACAATTGAAGAGGAAGACAAGATACAGCAAAACTGCATATGATGTCACCTCATAATAAGAAGGTCAGTTTATAATGTATAATCTATGGAAAAGCTGCACGGACCTCTGTACTTCATATGAAACTAGACAAATTTAGTTTGAAAATCATAAGACGAGTGAAATTTGTGAACTGGAGAACAAGTTGAGAAGAGGAGAAGGTTTTCAACAACCCTGTCTCCACTCTTACATGTGATTTAATCACTCAGAACCTTCCACGCGATACACACCAGTGTAAACTTCTGGAATAGGCTGAAAATTGCATCTAATGTCAAATGTAAAAAAAGAAATGTGGAGGCCTTGAAAGAGCTGAATTACATCACTTTTTGTGAATGTTTTGAAGTCAGAATGAAGTTTCTACACTTCAGTGTGTGAAAACAGTAAGAAAATCAGTGTCTGAAGTGAAGAAATTTGAATAATAAAAGTATGAATATTCCACTGAATAATGTTGAAATTGAGTAAAACATATTGAAGTTTTAATGAAGTATGCGGACATTTTCAAAAGCAATGCAATAATGTCCTAACTGAACAGAATGTTTTGAAATTTAAAATGTAGTTTCCACGATCGAGTTAACTGACAAACAATAAGAGGGAGAAAACAAAGTCACCACAGAACAACATGTAGTCAGATTGTTTGCAGCAAACCCACAAATAACAGGGACCTTCTATGATTTGATTGGTAACTTTTAAGGTCCGTTCTAAACATAGACCCAAATATAGTAGATCTTCTCACACCACATGTGCCTTGTTGCAACACGAGGTCTGCAGTGAAGATGTCATTCCACAATCTTGGCTAAAGTCCAAAGGCTGTGACTGGAACAACTGACCAGAGAAGATCCATTTGCCAAGTTCACAGCTTCTTTTCTTTTACTGATTTTGTATCTTAATTCTATGTTATCTGACTCTCATGTTACTTACATTATTCCATTCCAAGTTCATTATAAGATCTAACATTTAAATTAGAAGGTAAAAAAACAAAAACAAAGCAGGGATTGACTTGACTGGACTTAGGCTCCTGGTTATTCTTCCTCCTCCCTGTGTTTCACAATGTTCCTTCTCACTGTAAATAACCAGCGGCTGATCTATGCACTGGGAACAGACTGGTGTTGGGATTAAAAGCAGTGCACAACAATAGCCTTGGAGAACTCTACAGGGATCAATGTGGGAGTGGAAGTGAGACTAAATAAACTGCTGCAATTACAGACCAGCTACAACAGGAGGAGGAGGAGGAAGAAACAGTGCCTTTACTTGTGCTGCCTGCTAACGCACATCAGGTTTATTATGTGTGTGTAGGTGTGCCTGTGCCGGTGGGTGTGTTCTACAGGTGTCTGAGGAATGATGTTCAAGTTTAGACAAACGCCTACACAACAGCACAACATCACAACTCTAAGACATGCCCCCCCCCACACACACACACACAGTACAGACACAGGCACAGCACAGGCAACAGAGGGATGACCAGTGTGTGTGTGTGTGTGTGTGTGACAGATAAGTGGTAAGTATGCAACAGCACAAGCATCTGCCACCGGCATGCTGGAACATGAGCGAGGATGAGAAAACTGGCTTCACCATGTTAATTACTGCTGCTATATCAGCTGAGTATGTACATGTGCGTGTGTGTTCTGTGGGTGTGGCTCATGGAAAGCATGTTGGTTTGGCTGCTTAACTACTTGTACTGACGCTACAGTGAACCAGCTGGAGGTGCAGCGCCTGCAGTAACAGTCAACAGGGATCCACGAGTTACGGAAACCTCATATATAAAAGGTCATTCTCTAATAGAGGGGAGCCACTCTCATGGACACACACATTCAGACACAACCGTGTCACAGTGCCATTGCTACTGGGGCCTGATTGTCAAAAACTATAAAAGATATATTAAAGAATGCAGAGTAGAGCCCATGCAGAGTATGTAAATGTAGGTGAAGTAAAGTAGAGGTAACTCAAAAGTGAAAAGGTCAGTGTCATAACAGACCATATGTTCTTTATGTTGAGAGAATACCTCCTGGAATGTGTCTGTGTTCTGAATGAGCTGCATGTTAAAACAAACAGAGAAGAAGCCAAGAGACATATGGACAGCTTGCCTCAAGTATAATGAAATATTCTTAAAGATATGTGGTTTACTTGAGTTTGTCGATCAGTTATTGGCCACCATTATACATCTATAAGGTTCATGTTTTTATACATTTAAATGTGAGTGAGTTGCGAATGAATACCAACATTTCCACATACTGTATGCAGGTAAAACCACTGAAAATTAGACTTTTACACTGGCCTCATCATTGGTGATGAACTTGGGTTCAGTCCTCTAAGTTTACTCTGATGTGATCAGTCACAAGCACAAGGCTAGAGTCATATAATATGGATGAGGAGATGACTATTAATCAATACAGAATGACCCAGGAAGAAAGTATGATAAAGGTCAGAGACAGAAATCTGTAGACACCGTGTGGAGACGGCAGTGGAAGCAAATGTAACCAAACAAAAACAAGAAGCGAATGTACCCAAACAGCAGCTGACATTGAGAAGCACAAATGTCAACACATGAGAAGTATTTAGCTGTGAATCGAGCCACTACGGTGAATCAATTGATCCAAGATGGAACTGCTAAGCTGGTCACTGAATGCGATCGACAGAGTGTTCTCAAGTGCAGGTTCTGGTGAACCTAGTTGCCCAGATGGGACCTTCATGGCTGGCTACGTTCGGGACGGATGGGATAAGTGGAGAGCCGTGGGCCTTGCCGCACTGGATGCAGAGGATGTCCAGGATGTGTACATATTCACATTCATGACAATCAGAATGCTCTCCTTGGGATGTGGTATGTTCATGCAATATCGGAAAATGAGAAAGAAAACCAAACGGGCTCTCACACCATCCAAGTTAATAGTTAACCTGATGAACTGACCTCTATTGATTGGATCATTTTGTGACTTTTGGGATGTTGAACATGCCAGGCAACAAGTCGAGACTGTCACTCACGACGGAATATTATGGACACATGTACAGACATGCACAGAGTCTGATTGACTGTCTAGAGCTGGACTGCATCTCTGAGTGCTACCTGATGCTGAAACATGTTTTTGTCAAAATGTTATAAGAAAAAAAAAATGAAAAGAAAAAAAAAAAATTGTATGATGAAATTATGTATTGTACGATGAATATGTAATCTGTGGGTAATGGGGGCGGGACCAGATAAGCTTTTGCTTCTCCCGCTTCCCCTTCCAAGTGCTAATGTCAATTTTCATTTAGTTCCATTACCATCCTGTCATCAGTCAGCTATGAATGGCACAGCAACCCCCCCCACGACCCTCCTGTGTTAGAAGATGGACGGATGGATACCGGAAAGCAGAGAAATAGAGCGCTGCGCCCATATACTTGTCATTATGGAACAACACTCCTGTCAGACAAGATTTACAAGCGTGTCATCACGTGTGTGACGACAGCTTCTGATTATCGTAAATTCCTAAACGGTTGAATAACTTCCAGATATTGAAAGTGAAAGTTATCTTTGAAAAAGGGGCAGAAGCACTCACTCATTGAACACTGAATGTCATGATGGTGAAGGCAGGCAAAATCTGCAAGTTCATCGCCTGTCCAAAAAACACCCAGAGGACTGTCAAAGAACAGTAGGACTTGTTAGCAAGGAGAGCAAAAATGATATGAGAGATAATGAGCAATGAGAAGCACAAAAGTGCACTTGGGGCGAGCTGAGGATTGTTCTCCGTGTGGGAAAGTAACATGAAGCAGAGCGTCTGAGGTGAAGAAACTCAGTTGCAACACGACGACACACAAGAAGCTTCGGATGTCATTTGCACAAAACATCAACGCAAGTTTAAAAGGGCACACAGAAGTGGTTCCTGCAGCTCAAAGGTAAAAACAGATGCAGCCACTCACATGGACGCCAGCTGAACACACTTTCACAATTCACATGTTTATATAGCTCAGGCAGAATTTCAGAAACACTGGTTATATTTGGAAAATCTGACTGATGAAGAAAACTTTTCTCTGTTTCTATCAAATAAAGCTATAGAGCTTGTCATTAGAATGATGACTGAAGTGATCCAAATGGCCGTGTTCAAAGGTTTACATCCCCATAAATGTGACACACAAATTCAGGGTACGTTTTGACACTTGTAAATTGTTTGATAGCGCCTCTAGCGCCTAAGAGAGAGTTTCAGTTTGTAAGGGTATGCACTGGGGCGTGCAGCCTTCCAGCATCTATAAACAGAAGCACTTTCAGATATATATATATATGTATATATGCTCCAGCTGCAGATATCCTGCCAACAGCTGGCTGTGTATCAGAGCCTGAGAGCAGCTGTGAAATTACACAAACCTCACAATAACTACGTGTGCAAAATAACCATATCCTGGGTTAACTTTAGGAGCCGTTGTCGTCCTAATAGAGGAAATATTTAGGAAATTTAGTGGTATTGTTTCCAACCATGTTACAACCACATCCCACCACAGTGAGCGCTTTGGGCTGTGGATAAAGCTTCACTTCACTGCCAAACAGGATGTGATTTCCCTCGATGTGCTCCCACACATGTTGTCACAAGAACCAGGTTAGCAAACACACACACATATGACAGCAACAATACAAAAGAGGAAAAAAGTCCCCAATCAACACACACACACACACACCCAACAGTGTCAAGGCAACACGCTTTAGACAAAAATGAAACCTGTTCTAGGTGCTGCAGCACACAGCAACACGACTACACAACAGTAAACTCAACAACACTGTACCGAGTAACAATCCGTCTCTCCAAGCTGATCTGTATTCTGCACTGCAGTGGAATAACACATCTTAAATAAAAATAACTGATAAATTCAATTTCAAATGCAAGAAACATTTAGAGCACTTAGCATTTATCTCTAGCTCATGAAAGTGATTAGTTATCAGCATCCATAGGAAGGTTTTGAGCTAAAATATGAGATCATTTGTTGTTTCAAGCTTCTCAGAGAAGACATTTTTCATTGTTCACTGTAAATACAGACTATGAACATTGTCTGTCAACTGCTATAGGGCTGCAACTATCAATTATTTTCATAATCGATTAATTTATTTTCGGTTATTTTTCTGTTAATCAAGCACTTTTTTGGTCCGTAAAATGTCAGAAAATGTTGAACAATGCTGATCAGTGTTTAACAAACCTGGAAATGATGACGTTCTCAAAGGTCTTGTTTTGTCCACAGACACATAATTATTCAGTTTTTGTTATATGGAGCAAAGAAACCAGAAAATACTCACATTTAAGAAGCTGAATAAGCACAGAGCTTGTTTTAATTATTGCAAAAACACTCAAATGGATTAATTAATGATTATAATATTAATCAAATAATCGAATAATCGTTGCAACCCGAAACTGATCAGCTTAATTCGGTGTAGCACAAAGAAGAGAGAGTTAACAAAGATAGCTAGAGATAATAGTACCAAAGCTCAGTGATTTACACATTAGATTTTGTTACTTTAATTCAAACTATCTGTTTACTGTGTAAACTGCGTATAACATGCAGGAAACATGTAATAAATGCAGCTGGATAAACTGTGGTGTGGTGACGAGGACAAGCAGGATTAGAAACAGTTCATGTACAACAGAAAATCACACAAACCCCATGTTGCACAGGACAAAAAAGCAACGCAGGCACTGTGGTAGAGCGGTGAGACAGCCAAACTTACCTTAATAAAGACAAAAACAGAGACGGACAGATGTCCAAGCAGAAGATGGCCTTTATCTCTGTGGGCCTGAGAAGGGACAGGCGGTGAGAGGAAGATTCCTCAGCAGCAGATGCAGCAGCAAAAGGAAAAACACAGAGAGATTTGTTAGACAGAGGTGCAGCCAGCAGCAAGTGGTTAGATCCCTCAGCAGCCCGACAGTGTTGCGACCCGGCCGGGCCAGTTGCCAGTTATAGGTCTCCATGCTGCATGAGGGTGGCACATTCTGGGAGAGGAGGTGAAATGCCACACATGGAGCGTGCTGTGGACGGCTAATGAAAAAGCCACAGACCATCAGTGAGGTCAGAGCAGTCAACTCACACCTCTAAATTTACCTGCTTTTACATCGAGTTGAGACCAGAGTGTCAGGTTTTAAAACGGACAACACTAGTGATTTTATAACCAACCAGGTTACTACTAATCATATTATAGATCATGTTCAAACATAAACAGTTTGATAACAGATTTACCACCTTGCATAGCCTCAATCAGTGTTTAGGAGAGCTCAACCATCACAAGAAAACGAGATATTTAACATTTTTAGTCTCAGTCTTAAATCTGTTTTTTTTCCTTGTCTTGTCAATATTGTCAGCAGCTAGAAGTTTGTAAGAAAATGACTCATTCTAAACTTTTTAAATATAAAATTGCCTTTGATACCAGGGTCATGGTGACTGCACTCAACAGGGTTCAAATACAGTAAGCTTTTATTTTTGGCTGGACTACATTATTTTCAGGCTTGTATACACATCATGTTAATCTGACGAAAAGAAGTGAACATGTCACATGACTGCTCATGTGGTGACCTCACTCCTGCAACGTCTGACAGCCACCCTAAAGGGTGACTAAATAAATGACAAACAAACCTTGTGATGAGTCTTAGAACAACAACAAAAACAAGCAAACTGTGGAGACACACAGATCCAACCGGAGTCAAAAAAAAAAGGACAACTCAGCCTTGTTCCCACACACACACACAGCTGTTTCCCCAGCTCAACCAGAACCACATCAGTGAGGCTATGTTGGGCCACGACCGCATCCAGCTCCCAGCTGCCCCAGCTCTGCACAGAAAACTACAGTATACACGCAGCATGCATGCCCAAACTGGCTTGGCACAACCTGTTACACTAAAATGAAACCAGAAGCTGCTTCCACTGCTGTTCAGTTTCAATTAATCTGCATGAAGCCTTTGCTAGTTTTTCAAAAACGCTTCCCAAAAAACTCAGAACTTATTAAATGTGTTATATTCAAATGCTTCTGACTGCAGGTCTCCAAACAGATGAGTCATGTTGCATCCATTTATCTTCATGTAAAGGGTATTTAGTACTATACAAATGTCTATACTGTCAAATCTACTTGGTACTTTTCGGGACGCTATGTTACTATGACAACTTTTCCAAATAATCAAAAATGTACATAGAACCCTTGTTTTAAAGACCTTTCATTATTCCGGTGTTAATATTCAGAAAAGCAACGTTACTGACAGGCTGAGAAGGAGTTAACATTCTGCACTGACATATTTCATGTTTCCATGAAATTCCATTTGCCTTTCAGGATCTGAAGCCTACATGGGAGGGAGGAGGTTTCTGTCCTCCTGCCCCGCCTCCACAGTGGATCCTACCACAATACTGTTGCTTTGTAAGGAGACTCATTATAAACTCCCCCACAAGGATTTCTATTAACCAACAGAATGCCAACTGTTAGGACTTTGTGTCTTCTGATTGAAAAGTCACTGGGGACAAACAAAATGTTTTTCTACATGTGGAGCTGTCAAAATTCATTAAAGAAAAGTCAGCGAAAAAAAACACAGTTTCAAAGCACAAACGTGTTTGTATTTAAATTGGGGATGCACGATATTAGACTTTTTGATGATATCTGATATATCAGGAGTGCTTGGGATGATAATCGATATATACGTCTTTCTTTTGCCCAACTGCAGCGGTCATTTAGTCTTTTCAGTCGTGAAATTAACATAATATTTTCATACATAGTGTATATGTCGCAGCAGGTGTGGATATAAGATATCTATATTGTGCAAAATAAGTAAGCATCAAAAATAATAATAGCTGTAGGGGGCGCCATTACAGATGTGAAGGAGGTAGCAGCTTTTCAGCCTACTATTCTCATTATTGGTCATATCAGCAGATCTTGGAGTGTTTGCCAATATATGCCGATATCCATCCATGAAGCTTTTATCTTTGAACTGTTTCACGACAGAACTGCAGTCTTTACGGCAATATATTTGCCATTAAGAACAATGCTAGTGCTTTTGTGTCATGAATAAGAGTAAACGTGGCAAAGAACAAGTTAATTCTGTGAGCCACAACAAAACAAGGAGCTTGTACCTAAAAGACGAGTAACTGTTGTGCCGCACCATTGACGCCAATCTCTTTGACATCATGGCACTTTTGGATTTGACTGCACATATGTTGTTCATCCTTTTTAAAAGGAAGTCAAAAAAAGTCATTTGCATTCTTAAATCAATCTCATCTGTTCTACTGTACAGATCTGCTCATCCTGTGGTTAATTTCACGGCACCAGATCTCCATCACTGCTGCAGGCCGAGGGAAAAATGCTCACCCCCTAAAGTACAGTAATGTTGCACAGTAACAGCATGTGTGTGGTCGTTAGTCTAACCCAGAATCAAACTTTGAACTTAAACAAAACTTTGAACTTTGATTCATGTAGTTGACAAGGACACAGACTGAGAAAGAACTGTGGCACCGTTGCTTCATAACTGAGCTTCTGTTAAGTTTGTTTTGGATTTTTTTTTTGGCCTGTACTGGTCAAAAACAGCCAGGCGTAGCCTTAAAACATGTTTTAAAACTGTTGAAAAATGTAAAGGAGAATAATCCCAGTCAGAACCCAGATCAGAAGAATTGTGTGGACTAGATTGACAGGGATACTGTTTAAAACAGAGCTTCTGTTTTGTTCAACCCTTATTTTGTTAGTTAAAACACTTAAATTGCCAAGTCTTCCAGCCCCAATGTAAACCACATGGGACCAAGTCTGGATCAAACACCATTCATCTAGATTTCATGACAGATTGATTAGATACGGCGCATTTTATTTATTTACAACTGATTATTTAAATATCCATTATATATAGATATATCCCCGCTTTGTTTCATGCAGAATGCATTAAAATATAAAACCACTTCACAAAAACTTGTCATGTCTAAACTTCATTATCAAGAACTTCATTTTATGTATTAAAAACACAAAACACACCACCATATAGTCCACACCAGAACAGGTTTGACAATCCTTGATGTTTTGGGTAGACCTGGTCGAGGTGGAGCGACACTGAGAAACTTTTTTTTTCCATTACAATAGTCAGATATTCACATATCTGACGCCGTCATTTAAAGAATGTTAAGACTTTAAGTGAGATCTCAATTGTCCTTTCAAAACTGTAACTGGAGAATAGGCACAAGGATACCATATAAAAATGTTGGTGTTGGCGAAAAAGCATTTTCAAGTCATTGAAATCGTAAGAAATATAACAATTATTCTTAAACTGAAAGGGTTATGGTTAGTTTAGTACCTACTAACTTCATGTGAGATCAGTGGTTAGTGATCAGATAGTTATACCCAATGTAAAACTTATAGCAGCATTTAGCTACTACAGTACTACACTGGGAACAGCTGCCTGAAAATGCTCTGTCCATTACTGTCTGTAAATCTAGATGTTTAACTAAACTATTGGACACAATCTAAGGTAATACATAACCCATTATTTATCACCTTTATTATTTCATATCATTTGTAATTGTTTTATTCAGATTATGTTTTGATTTATGTTTGAACTTACAATTATTATCATTCTTGTTTTGACATAATTTACGCCTTATTTTGAACGTAGCACTGATTTCTTTATATTCTGTGTGTGTATTGTTTTTAAATGTCAATGTACAGCAGCCTGTGAGTGAAAGATGCGTTGTCAACTTCCTGTTATCCGTTAATGAGTGCGGTTTTTATCGCGATAATAGCGTATATCGTCTTACTGGAGAAAATCGTCATGCCAGTCTCCCCTTTTTATCTTGTCACTTGTTGAATCGGCACTGTTTTTTGGGAGCAGCGTGATTCCGCAGTGGAAGTGTCTGGACACACGCAGGTGCAAACATGTGCTGCTAACAGACAGGTGAGCTTCTTACCTGTTTTTGTTCCGACCTGGAGGAACAAACCTGAACACCGTGCAGGAGCTGCGGCCTCTCTCCTCCTCCTCCTCCTCCTCCTCCTCACTCACCGGTCGTCGTATCAAAGGGAAGAAAAAGGCAGCGGTAATAATAATAGTCCTCGTTAAGCCTCCACAAACTGCGACATGTCGCCGGTTTACTCCGCAGTCACCGTCGGTCCCTGTTTCCACCAGCAGGATCAGGATCAGTCCGCTTCTGCTGCTGTTTTCCCTGCTCCTCCTTTTGGAGAAGAAGAAAACTTTTCACCGTGTTAAACGGGAAAAAACAATCATGGGTGTTGAATTAACGTGTTGCGTTCTGCTCAGAGGAGACGGAGAAGTTGTCCTCAGCTGGTGGATAAAAAAGTGTCCTCCCCCCTCCGGTAGTTACCGCCGTCTGTCCCTGTCTCTGCTGCTGTAATCAGATGCTGCTCGACACAATATCCATTCATCCTATTACACAGTTTAACCCTTTACTGGCGTCTGCCTGACTTTATGCTGCCTTCACGGCACCGCAGGAAAAAAACAAGTCATTTTCAATTGAGAAAGAAATGCAAAACAGTCAGACATACATATTTAGTTATGTCATTCACTCGTGTATGTTTAACTACGGTATTAGAGCCACATGTAAAGAAAAGAATAATATTCTTAAGTCAGAATTATCAGAAGTCTACGTTTTTTTCTCAAAATTCTTGAATGTTTTCTTTCATTTTTTTTTATATGTGGTCCTAATACTCTTCCGTATTTATCAGCCTCAATAATAACAAAGCCAAAAAAAAAGCATAAATTGCAGATTAAATAAAAATTTGGGGCATAATTTCCACACCTTTAATTGAGAATTAATGGCAGAAGCTTCTTGGAGATACTGTAAGTCGCTTTGGATAAAAGCGTCTGCTAAATGACATGTATGTTTATTTTTCAATGTAAAATGAGCTGAATCAATCAACTCCTCATTAAATTTATAAATAAAAACGTTTAGATTCCAACATTTGAGGCAGATTTTGTATTATTATTATTATTGTTATTATCAGAATTATAAACAGACTTAATGCAGACTTGTGTGGAGACATCATGTTTGTTTTTCATGTGACACATCAAAGTCAGAAAGACGCACACAAATATATATGTATATATACACACCTATATACATATATATAATTAATTATTATAATTATAATTCGGCTCCTGTTATGAGATATGTATGGATATCTTTTTCAATTTACTGAACACAATTTGCAAATTTGACGGTACAATTCATGCTCTTTGACAAAATAACTATATTTTCTATAACTATTTATTTCTATTCTCCTATGTATGAAAATTTTAGTTCACGTCATCTCTGATATTTATTGATGCTTTCATAACATTTACACAATCACAACAAATGACATCATCATTTAACCTGAATATTCACACTCGTAATATTATATAATAATATATAATACAGCTCCCTCAAAACAGAAACTCCAAAATATATTATTCTTATTTTCGACACATTTAACATAACATTTTTTATATGAAAAAGAGCAATAACACTTTCTAAAACAATTGGATTTTTGCACTTATCTTCATGAGGAGAAATATGAAAATCAGTTTTCTCTAGAAACAGCACCATCCTGAGGAAAGTAACATAATTACAAAACAACTGTGCTGTAAGCAGTCTGGGCTAAACATGCAGAAATGTCTCTGATAGAAGGTTTTCACAGAGAGAAAACATATCTAATATCTGGTTTTATTCCAAACAAAGTTGGGAGGATAATATAAGTGCAACGCAGTCAAACTTTTCATTTACAATCAAGAAAAAAAGGAATTAGTTCTTTGAAACAAAAGTCTAGAAAACTGGGCCCACATTTAAACATATGAGATTTCTTCTTGGTGTTTATTTGAAGCCTGACACATGCCTGCTTTTAGTCTTATTTAAACATTTAATAGACTGTCAGTCAAAAATATCTTATTTATATATATGTTTGTTCCCAATTTGGTAAGCAAAAGTAAAAAAAAATACCTTTATCTTTCACATTACTCGATACATTTCTTTTGAGCCTTTCATACATAACATTTCAGCAGGATGAAGGCAGTTGGTGGTTTCGGGCAATAACAAACTGGTCCCATCAGATGAGTCTGTGAGTGACTCCTCTTCTTCCTCCTCCTCCTCCTCCTCAGACTCCTCAACACTGTCACCGATCCTCTACTAGCAGCGTCCTGAAGTTCTTCAGTTCTCGGATGCTTGTGGAAATTCTACGAGAGAATTAAAAAAACTCTGTTTTCTCTGAAGGTGTGCATTCAATCATTCATTCACTCACTCACTCATCTGATGAGACCAGTTTGGTTTTGTCATAAAAAAGTTTGGGCTGTTTGCATTGACTAACTAAGTTCCTGCAGGATCAGGTTTAGGTCTCGATCATATATAAAAATGTTAGAAATCATCATATGATGGCAACGGACTCTCACCTTCCAAAGGCATTGAGCAGGGAGACGATCTCCTGCCGGCTGAGCTGGAAACTAGGTCGTTGTTTGCCTGAAGTGGGCAGAGCTTCAATCTGGCGCTCTGAAAACAAAATCTTCAGTGCTGTGCCTAATCCTTGAGTCTGATGCCAAGAGAAAGAAAAAGGAGAGCGAAATTTAAAATGCAACTTAGTTGATTATTATTATTATTATTATTATTATTAAAGCTTCATTTAACATTTTATTACAGGACACACTAATGAAATACACTTGGTTTGAAATATCATCTAGGACACTGTTTTATGATGTTTGACCAATGTAGAAAGCCGCATATTTCAGCCAGGTAGTTGTTAAATCATCATATTCTAAATCTAATGTCCAACACACACAGATTCACAGGTTCTACAGCAGATTCAGGAGTAGTCCAACACCGTCAAAGCTTCTTCACATCGTTGTTTGCAGTTTGGACTGTGATGTCCGCTGAGATAAATTTGTGACTTGATATTGATGAATGTGACGTCTGCACGCTCACCTGCACTTTCCCCCACAGTCGACATTTGAAGCAGCCGACACAGTCCATGATCCGAGAGATGTTGAGGAATGACAGTCTGATGTCCTCCTGATGTGTAACATCTTAACATTGTTTACTGGTTCATAACAAAACACGCATGTTGACTTAAAATGATGTAAATGTTCAAGAGCCCAAACACATGTTTGAGAGGCCACCATGACCTTGGACTTTGACCGCCACATTTTCATCATGCTATCCATGATGAGTCCAACTTTGATAACATCTTTAATAAAGATTACCTGGAAGTGAAAACAGTTTTTTATTAAATTATCCTATCACCAAATTATTGGATAACAAGTGAAAATTACAGTTATTTATTGTGAATAAGTGAATAAGTGAACGCAAAAAGACGAGTGCTGCAGAAATGTTAACATTAAAGGAAAACAAGAAGGAAGAAAAAATACTTTTTGATCAAAAAAGTATCAGACACAGCGTGTCCACAAAGACCTGAGACATCTGTACCTGAAATCTTTTTCTTAGCAGGAAACATAAAATGACCACTGACCTTGAGTTTGGCTGCTTCGTTTTCATCACCCGCAAACAGGGAAGTTTCATCAAAGTGTAGAGGGAAAGATCTGAAGGGGAATGGAGAGGAAGGTCACAACTAACACCAGGTTACACAACAACTATGACATCAAAACCAGAAACACCAACATTGAGAAATGAAAATATTAGTATTCAAAATGTGTATTGTGGCACTTTCTTTACATTTAGTTTTCATATTTTTCTGTATAGGCTGTATAAATAAAATAGATTTGACTTTGTTTTTTGTTGAAAAATGATCTTCGCGTTAAAAACTCAAATTATATACCTGTAACTGACATGAACAGGATCAAATGTAATACCCAAAACCAGAGTAAGAACACAGACTGGTAATGTACCAGGCCTCACTGACTGACCTTGTCAGCTGCAGGACCTGCAGCAGCAGCTCTTTGTGCTCCTGGTCCTGTTTGGTTCTACCAGTGTACAGCTGGAAGGACGGCTGCTGGAAGAATGGCAGTGCTTTGGCCAGCGCCCGCAGCTCTATCAGGTACAGGAAGTAGAGGTTGCGGAGCCTCTTGGGCCCCTCGCCTGCTGTCAGCTCCTCATCAAAGCGCTGCCTGAACTCTGTAACATTGTGACCCCACTTCTGAAACCAGTTGTCTGTGGGTAAAAAAATGGTAGGATTTTAACAACTGGAAGCCACAGATTAATTGAATTATATTATACAAAGACAGGACAGCTCCAAGAGAAGCAACACACTTTGTTAGAAGAGGAAGAAGAAGAATACTCTGGATTGATTCAGTGATTGTTTGTGTCTCACCTTCCAGCAGGTACCTGGCGCTCAGGTGTATGTTGATGCTGGCGTGGAGGCCAGAGATGAGGCGGTAGAAAGCTCTCTTCTCCACACACTGACCTGAGAGAAAAAGAGAAACGGAGCAGAGGTAACGACAAAATCACCTCAACAACAAAGTCTCTCGCTGTCAATCGTCTTCAGGTGAAATACCCGCTCACCTTGCAGCCAGCTGTAGAAGGTCCTCACTGCAAAATAAAGCAAACGGTAACAGACAAATAAAAACAACTACTGACTATTCAGGCAGTCATGATGCAAAGTCAGGTAAACATCTCTTACCTTCACCTCCTGAGATGCTATGGAAGGGGTCCGAAGTGAGGGGTCGCTTGACAGCGTATGGTCTGTGAGGAAACATGAAGGGAGAGATACTGTGGTTTTTTTACCGTCTCACTGTCAGAGCAAGAACAACTGCAGCACAACTCCATATGAAGTTGTATCATATGAATAAAAGTATCATTCTAAATGTCTTCAGGAGGATCAAATAAACAATAAACCACCTATCTTTCTATTATATTTGTCTGCATTTACTTGAAGCAGTTCTCCTCATAGATATTATTCCAGATGTGCCAGGCCTCAGGTCCTCTGTAGCCCGTGAATCGCTCCGGGTTCAGCAGCAGGTCGACATGCTGTGAGTCTGGAGACTCCTCATCTGAGAAACAGAAATCCTTCAGTAAGTCGGCAGGAAGTCACTTTTTATGACATATTTTTTTATCAGTCAAGTTTGATCTGAAACAAAGTTAAAACCTCCTGTTTCCTTCCTGGAGGAGAGCGTAGATGAACCACAAAACCTGTGCTGTGAAATCTAAATACAAGACAATTTCATCTCATTACATTTCCTGTAGATACAAGTAAATACTAAAATATTCAATATCCTTTCAGATATGTGTCCAAAACATCTAGGTTTTAAAGTTCCAGTGCATAACTGCCCCCTGAATGGTCCACGACACCAATAATATCCCAATACAACAATTCTGTGATAATCGATAAATTGCAAGACGATCATATAGCGATACATCGCGATATTTGTCTCACTGAAGAAAACTAAATGTTTGTGAAAAGTGCTTGATTTTCTCTATTTAGTCGCAACATAGAGAACAAAGTACGGTGGCCAGAAGACTCAACACAAAGGCAAAAGTGCCAATTTTGCTAATGCAAAAGCCACAACAGGAAGTCAGCAGTTGTGGTTTTGTTTAGTTTTTTTCATAATATGTCGGGGGCAGTGCTGCTGGCTGGTGTGCAGCTTAATTTTAAGTGAATGTGAGCATTTAAAAATGTGCAAGATCAACAAATATATATAATATATAATATATTATAATATATAATTGTTTTGTCAGATAACATTTTTCCTTTCAGCACATTGTGTTCGCTTTTGATAATTCATTTTTAAATAGGACTGCATGGTTTGGATCGTTTCGGAACATCGGTGCACTTCACATTTGGGAACGGCTGATGTGACCACAGGAACCCAAAATATCGTAGTAGCATCTTGTGAGAAGTGCCCATACTGAAATTGGTAAACTTAAGAAGTGTCAGTACTGCGTACTGGACAGCACGGGACCTAGTCTAGTCTTCTATTCAGCACGTTCCTCTGCTTCATATCAGTAAAGCTGCTATTCAGTTGGTGTTTTCAGCCATAATCCAACTGAACACTGTCTCATAGGCTTAATCAGTTTTGTGTGAACTCCTTTGAATTTGTTTTACTTAAAAGTTAAATAGTAAAGCTTCTATTAAAAAAATAAATAATAATAATAATAATGTTATGCACCGTACCGTCAGCCACACAGAAGCGCTCTGCATCATCATCATGTTTGCTCCAGTCACGCAGAGCCTCTCGCGTCTCTTCGCTGGAAACAGAACAGAGCAGTGTGTTCACTTCACTTTCTCCAGTGTAGTCTTCTATTAATCAAGGATTTTGTTTTACTGATTTATCTTCTCAGCGAAGTCCACATATAAAAGGCTCACCTTAAAGAGACGTCCACAGCTCCAAGTTGCTGCGTCCTCTCACACTCATCCAGCTGCTTGTTTGCTTCTTCTGCATACTGTACAAACAGACAAGAATAATGAGGAATAACCAGAATGCCAGGGACACCTGATGTTGTATGTTTTTGTGTGCATGTAAATGACTCACCTTATTATGGGGTGCTGATCTAATCCCCTCGGGCACCTCGTTCTGTAAAGACAGTTTTAAACATGAAGCTACAGTGGGCCGGTTCTCATGTGGTGCCAGTCCTGAAGTGGTTCTGGGACACATACACATACTGTAAAAGGTGAAATGAGGAACTCACGGGGGAGCAGGGTTTCACAGCACAGTCCCTCAGACCACAGTGGCCAGTGACTGTCCAGAAGGGACATGGCTTATTCAGGTTCACCTGCGGAGGATTAAGACACAGTCAAACATCATCAGCAACAGATCGGCTAACTGTGGTGTGTGTGTGTGTGTGTGTGTGTGTGTGTGTGTATTGTATCCCTTATGTTGTGGGGACCTAAATCTATTTACAGAGTCAAATTAAGGGGACTTGTCTTCCTTATGGGGACAAAAATGAAGTCCCCAAAATGTAAATGACTACATTTTAAGGTAAAGACATGTTTTAAAGTTAGGCTGTAGTAATCATGGTTAAGGTTAGAGTAAGTAGAGTAAGCATGTGTGTTGTCCATCAGCTCACCTTGTAGAACCTGAAATAATCAGACTCCAAAAGTTTTTGTAGTTTGGGAAAAAGCTGTTCATTGTTGAAGCCGTCAATGGTCTCCACATCACAAGCACAGTCATCCAGGTTGCCTGTGACCTGAGTTTAAAAACACATACACTTAAAGTTTCTGTGCATTCTATACACGACATGAAAATGAGACATGAAAAACCCTGGAAAATGTGGTGTCTGTATCTACATACACTGACACTGAGTTGAAGACAAACTGAAAAAGTACACTTAGTTTATAGTATATTCATAATTAAAAATACATTTTTCAGTAGAATTAATATAATGTGGCCCACTGACTGATAACTAGGGCACATGACTTTGTCTTAGAGTTTAAAGCCTCTTGTATTTTATATTATTTTATATTAATTTATATAAACGAGCTTTGATATGTATACATTAATATTATTCTGAATAGCTGTTTCTAACCAACGTTATAGAATCATCCTAGACACATACTCATGTCAATTTGTTTATATGGAACTTATATTTAAAAAAAAGAAAATATTAATATTTTCACAAGGCTTTTTCACAGCCCCAGTTAGTCACACAGCTGATGATTCAGCTGATGATTCAAGTCTTAATAAAGGTCGGATGTCAATCGTTAACTAGGGCTGAATGATAAGTCCAAAATGATTCTATTCTACTCTGTTCTGTTTACACATAGAGTTTATATCAATGGTGCTGACAGCTATTATCACAATGTTAAAACATACTGTCCATTTCTGTGTGTACTGATTTGTTTATTATGTGATGTGTTCATAACAGTTTCCCATAGTTTAGCAACTGCAAACGTACTGAATGTACTGTTTAGAAACAAAAAAACCCTAAATGAGAAGTACAGACACGTCGTTGACTGAAAACACAGGTAAAACATGTCGCTCCTCACCTGACAGAAACACCTGCTGTCTGCAGATCTGGACACCAGGAGCAGGAGGAGGAGGAGGGAGGAGAAGAAGACCACCGGCTTCATAACGACCGCTCCTGTAAACACAGTCACACTAACAGCGACTTAACTCTACAGTGTCACACTGTAACAGCAGCTCACTCTCTCACACACACATTTACAGTGAGAGCAGACTGAAGAGCAGGAAGAGGCGGAGCTTCGTCCCGTTTCCTCATTTCCTCATTTGCTCTACGACGTGTGATACGTGACGAATTGATCGGCACGTATGATGATGATTTCAAAATAAAAGAAAAACGGTTGTTACGAAAAGTTCATACCGTCACTGATCTTATTTTAACCAGAAACACGTGTTTCTATGTAGTAGATACTAAATAACAATGATAATGATAATAATAATAATAATAATAATAATAATAATAATAATAATAATAATAATAAACAAATAAAGCAAGTTCAGACTTACGTCAACATGAAGCGCTTTTAAGCAGTGAAACAAGTGACGTATAAAGACTGGTGGGTTGTTATTATAGAGATGTAGTCATTCCACGTTCATTTTTATAGTATATATATATATATAAATATATATATATATATATATATATATATATATATATATATATACTAATTCATGATTATGAGACACTAAGTCATAATTATGAGATGCTAAGTCATAATAAGTCATAATAATGAGACATTAAGTCATAATAAGTTATAATAATGAGATACTTAGTCATAATAATGAGATACTAAGTCATAATAAGTTATAATAATGAGATACTAAGTCATAATAAGTCATAATAATGAGACATTAAGTCATAATAAGTTATAATAATGAGATACTTAGTCATAATAATGAGATACTAAGTAATAATAAGTCATAATAATGCGATACTAAGTCATAATAATGATATACTTAGTCATAATAATGAGATACTAAGTCATAATAATGAGATACTCAGTCATAATAAGTCATAATAATGAGACACTAAGTCATAATTACTAAATACTAAGTCATAATAATGAAACACTAAGTCATAATAATGAGATACCAAGTTGTAATAAGTCATAATAATGAGATACTAAGTCATCATTTCGATATCGTATCTTATTATCACTAGATATTATCTAAAAAAATTGACTTAGTATCTCATAAAAATGACTTGCATATGCATTATTTTTATTATGTGGCAAAAGCAAGCTTCCATATAGAATCGTTAAGTGAAACACTTTACAAACGTTGTCATATTCAGTGTATTTTTACATCCTGGATTTAGTCGGGCAGTGTGAGATAATGTAATACTGTATCTTAACCACACGGTGGAGCCGAAGGGCATAATATAATACAATAAAGTGGAACGTAAAGTGAGAGCCAGATAAGTAAAATATGTATTACTTTTAAAATAAGTCAAATATAACATGGAAGACAAATTATGGAAATAACTAACTGATGAAATTAGATTGTGTACATCTCAAAGTTAAAACAAAAGCTTAAAAAAATGTAAAATAATCAAGGATTCATAATTAAGACTAATATTTACCTTGTTTTCTTCTTTCTTTCTTGACATTTGGATTCAGAACATTGTTCATGATTTGTGTATGGGATCTGTGTAAATATGTGTCTAATTGTCTTTCTGTCAGTTGCATATTCACACTCATTGTTATTTATAATATGTCAATTTTTTACCACTTTATCCTTCACAAGTGTTGCATGGGCAGGAGACAATCCCAGCTAGCATAGGGCTAAAGAAGGGGAACTGGTGACCCTTTTGCTGTGAGACAAAAATGCTAACCACTGCTCCACCCAGTTATTTAAAATGTATGGTCAAAAATAAATGAATAACAAAACAATTAAATTAAATAAATAAATATTATATATCTGTACAGTTCAAGTGTTGTTTCCTCCACCCCAGCCTATGAATAATGCTTAACCAGGTTGAAGATATTTGACAACAAGTAATAAAAGTATAACATTAATGGTCATAAAGATAAATAGAAATGATCAAATGTAGACAATCGCTGACCCCCCTCTATAAATACAAGTAATATACAGAAGTACAGATCCTGCAGTCATATTGAGATTAGCTAAACCATTCAACCACGTTAAGTTTAAGCTTTATACTTGACCTAATGAATATATATATAACATGTATTTATGTTTCTTCTAGTTTTCATTGAAATTAAATTGAACTGGTATCAAGTCAAAGGTATCAATTTAAACTAATCTTGAAAAGAATCAGAACAACACAGTCATTTTGGTTTTCAGTTTATTAAAAAAAAAAGTCATAATAAATAATATTTTGTCCCTAAATACTTTCAGTTTTGCAAACAATGTGAGAATATCAAATATCACATAATATAATTTTGCAACTTTTAAGTTGCTACTGTGCAGGCAACTCAAGGGATTTTTTTATTCCCTCGTCATAGCCGCCTGTTTTTTTAATGAGCGATAGTCTCAGTGCTTTTACTCGTTACAAGCCGTGTTAAAGCACACGCATTGTGAATTATCATAGCAACAACTTTCCTCAGAAACATTTTCTTTCATCGTCTATTATGCTAACAAATAGGTTTGTTAAACTGCATGCTTGTGCAAAATATGCCCTTATTTTCTGTTTACTACACCAGTCACCATGAGTTTAGTGCAGACTGCAGCTTATCATTGATTTAAACATTACATCAGTTCCTCTTAGTCCTGAAGTGGCCTTTACAATCTCTTTAAATCCCCCATAATGCACTTTTGTTGTAGCCTGAGCCCTAAAGCTGGAGATTCATCAGCTGGGACAGAGGCTTTCTTTCAACTTTTACCAGATTTCTTTTTTGGGCAAACTGGTGCAGAGAGGAGTGGGAGACTGTAGAGCATGATAATGATCAAGTTCGCCACCAGGCAGAGCACTGCTACACCCACTGTGCTGGAGAATGTAATGGGAATTGAGTTTTGGAGGAGCCAGGAGCGCCGCGTCACCATGTCCTGCTCCACCGCCTTCATCTGGAAGTGAGTGCCGAGGATGCCGCACACGTGGAAGAGTTGATGGCTGTGACCTGCAGAGAGAGCCAGTGAGTCATGTTTGAGCTCAGACACTGTACAGTAGTCAGGAAGTCAGTGAGCAGTGAGCAAATAATTCCCTGCACAATGTGAGATGGTTAGACAGGAGAATTTCTGAATCTTTGTGAAACACTAGATTTCCATAATTAAACATTCACAGTATAAACCCAGCTAAACACTGAAAACCTGAAATGAACTAAATAAACCCAACACTGATAAAATAAAATGACAAATAAAAGTCACTAAAACAATGGAAAAAGAACAAGCTTTTCCATTTTTAACATTATACGGTCTTGGGATAATGTACGTATATGGAGGTTTGATGCTATAAAATAAAAGTTTGTTTGATTTGATCCACAAATACCTGTGACCTGCTGCTGCTCCCAAATAAACACACATACACAAAGAAACATGAACTAAAATAACAAACTGAAACAGCAGCAGAACACGGGTGGGGGAGCACTCGTGAGAACATTCCCTGAGCAAACAAAGCAATGCATATCAAACTATGATAACAACAACAACTCCTCAGATCTGTTCTACTGTACCTATGAAGTCGAAGCTGCCAGGTGCCAGGCGCTCGGGCAAGTGTGTGGCAAACAGGAAGCCAGTGAGGAAAGCCAAGGCGATGTGGTGATAGTGGAGGAAGTTGGTATCATTGTCTGTGCAGCCATCTCCCACGCACAGAAACACCTGTCAGTGCAGCACACAAACAAATTATATTAATCCATAAATGCTGGTGTGTGTCCGACCTGGCACTCCACCCACTTTTTGCAGGTGAGTGGCGTAAAGTGCACATACGTGACCGTACCCTGTAGAACAGTGGAATGTTGTCGAACAGGTAGGGGTAGGCAAAGGCAAAAACACGGAGACATTTGCTGAACCTTGGACTCTGACACTCAGGAAATCTGAAATAAACATGTAGAGACGTTGTTTTCAGTAATCACACAAAAAAAGAATATTAAATCCATGGAAAATACCTTATGGATGGTAAACAGTTAATATTAATTGAATACCACCACAGTATTGAAATGAGTTAATATAAAGTGATTAAAATGATTACAGTATAAATATGTTTGCATATTTATGTCACTTGCTGCATGAAGTGACATAAAAATGATTTGCTTTTACTCTGGACATTTGAATCAAAGCAGTACTCAGCACAAACCTCCTCCAAGGTTTACAATTAGGGTCAGAATCTACATCCCCAGAAAATGTAATCAATTATAAGACAAAAACCTTATTAATGGAGAATAATGGTCTAAATCCATGTGATATCTATGTAGCAGAATGCTTCACAAAACTTCCACAAACAAATGTCACCTGGTTACCTCGGCCTAGGAGGTTATGTTTTCAACGGCTTGAGTTAATCTGTAAATTTGTCCTTCTGTGAGCAGCGTCCTGTTTATTGTTTTACATGGATCAATCTGTTTAGAATCTACCCCCTGATGATGTCACAAAAAATGATGACATTTTCAATTAATCCCCATCTCTTATAAAAGGGCAAATCTGTAAAAAAAATATAATAATATCGTTGTCAAAACTCATTGGAAGGAAATTTTGTAAATGTATGCAGGATCAGACTCTTAAATCCAGATTACGGAGTTGGCAGGGATTTCAATTTAACATGGGAAGTCCCATGGAACAAGTTGAGATGTTTACATCTCAGCAACATCTTAACAGAGTAGGATGAATGTTCATGTCATGCTTATGTAAGACGGTAATAGCTATGAGCAGGTAAAGTTTCATACAGATCCAGGAAGTCTTATACATCCAGTGGATCAAGATTTGCCGGTATATCAAAACACACGTGACACACGTGACAAAGCCTTGGTGGAGGTCTGCAGCTCTCTGAGTGCTCTTGTTTATCTACCATTGTTTCTGTCAGCTCATTGAACCTGTCCTGCTGAAACTACACTTGGAGTTGATCACTGTTTTGGGTTGGTCACTATAGTCACAGTTAGGTAACACACCCATTGCTTTTATAGTGAGTTGCGCAAGACTATTTATGAAATCCCATTCAGTAACTGTGGGAGGAAGTCTGTCTGAGGACATGTTGGCATTTTAAAGACATAATCACATCAAATGTAGGAATATGTCCACGTGTGAACATACTGTATGTGTGTGCATGTGCACGCTCACAAAAATTATCTCTAACCTTAACCTTAATAAGCAAATCATGCCTAACCTTCAAATCTTAAAGGTTCTGGCAGAATGGTCCGAAATAGGCAACAGACACACACACACAAAACTGTTTTTATGTCTTAGTGAGGACACATCATAGACATAATGTGCCTAGTCCTAACCCTTAACCCTGAAAAAAAATGTTCTGGACCTCACAAAGATATAAATACACACACACACACATACACACAATCTATGAGGGACAACATGTGTAATTGTAGGCAAAATAAAGTTCAGGGACATGCACAGTGTAGATCTGAAGGCACATGCACGGTCTTTCTTTACCTCTTTACGATGTCATGACTATATTGCAGAAATGGTAAACCAAGCCTTGGCAGCAGGGAGAGAAGAGAAGAGGAGAACAAGCAACAGTGTTAATCCAATGCATGAAGATGTAAAAAAAAGTTATTTTATATTTAATACAAAATAACCTGCTATATGTTACCATATATAAACATGAAGTTGGATAGAGTATTAGAGACTTTTATATGAACTTGGCTAAAACAATAACAGCAGCAGTGGTTTAGCTGTGATCTTTTCACTCTGTTTACCTGGAGTAGCAGGAAAGGGCGGTGCAGATGACAGTGTTGAACAGAGTGATGGGGACGTAGCACCGGTGGAAGAAGCTGTTCACCCACTTGTCCGGGAAAACATACGCTGAATAGATGAACGCTGACCCTGCAGCAGAACATGTTTCATGTCAGGGAAAAGTGTCCGCAGAGTTTGTCACATGGTGTAACTGACAACGCAACGACTCTTGGATGGATTTTCAGCTCACATGGTGGGAATATTATGTGTTCTATGTTATTATGTGAATAACCTTTGGAAATGATCATATAAAGGTCAAAGGGAAACAAAATATATATGGTTCCCAAGATTTACCTCATCATGTGGTAAATGTTGTCATTAATTCAGTCAGAAAAGCACATTGTGCATCATTCAAAAATCTATTTTCTAGGTATTTGTGTAGCTCTTATAAATTAAAAATGAAGATTGATCATATGTAGGAATTGTGTCATCATGACATCACTATAGTATTGTCAAATTTCCCTGAAATCCATCTTTTATCAGAAGGTATTCATATTTTACAGCAGTTCTATTTGAAGGGTACAAGTGCAAATTTCATGCAGCATTACGAACACTAATTCTGAATTCAGGATTTATTTACAATATTAGTTAAATTCTGTGAGACAGGGGAATCTACTGACACTGAGGCAAACTGAATGGCCTTGAGGTTTGAGCGCTTTCTCTAGCTCAGTGTCTTTTTAATGACATATAATAAACCTAAAGGAAAGCCAGTTAAGACCTGGGTCCACCACTGCCTGTGGATCTCATGTGCTCACCCAGGCTGTAGAAGCTGAGGGCGCCGTAGTCGAAGAAGAAGCAGATGTGGCGCGCCCGCACCGACATGCTGCTGAAGGTGTGAGCACAGCTGGACGCCAGTGGATAAACGCAGCACGAGAACAGGAAGATGACCAGCGGCCAGGTGAAGGCATCCTGCCATGCTGTCTGCATCACGATCACGGTCACCAGTTTCCATAGGAAGTACCTGTCAGAAGAAACATGAAGGTTACTGACAGAGCTGGACTGACTTGCTTCAGCACTGATGTTCTTCAATGCTGTTACACCAGGAATCATTATGGCCGATTCATTGCTCATGTCTGTCTGTCGTGTTTTAATCCCCGCTGGATTAGTAGCACATATCTGGGATAATAAGGTTTGGATATTTGTCCATCAAACACTGCTCTCGGCACAGAGTAAACAGACGTTTCTCTCCAGATTTGAATGTTGACACTTGAAGAGTGTAAATTCCCATAAACACACTCAACTTGTCATTTTGCTTTGTTTGAGGATCAAACAAACTTCCAGGAGATGGTGTGTATGGAAGCTGTTTACCTTTGCTTCCAGTCATGCTAACGGTAAAAAAACCATCCCAAAAACCAAATGACATCAGCTTTGTTGAACACCAACCCAAACAAACTGGAATGAAATGTTTGCATACGCCAACACTTTTTAGAGGAAGAAGCTTATTGATGAGCAAAGCTGCAAAACAACAGACATGTTATTGGCAGCTGTGGTGCATAACTGAGTCAACACGACTCTGTGTTTCTCAGTGTAGCAGTAGAACATGCACATGCTCCACAGACAGTGACGCATTTAACGCCACGACTCATGGACGCAAGGCAGAAGCACAACAGCTACACTAGTAAAGCGAGACGGCAGCAAATGTTTGGAATAAGGACCGAGAGTCGTCCTTTTAGAAAGTGCTGCAGACTCACCTGTTGGTTTTCTTGGCTGAAAATGCCAAGACGTACAGTAACTAGTCCACATCTGTCATGTAGACCACCCTAACCCTAACAACCCCACCCCACAAAGGTGCAGGAGAGGACAGCAGCGTCTCTGTCACTCAGTACAGAAGCTCAGCTTAAGTTGAGGCGAAGTGACACTGTGCCTGTCATCACAGTGAAACTGAGATTTCTGAGATTAGGTATCAGGTCTACACGAAAAAGCCTAATCTCATCAGAAGGAGTATGGTATGGTTTGCTCTGTGTCACGGTTCCCTCATATCGGTGCACCTCATTAACAAATCAACATTATCTTTGCTTTTCCCCGTCACTGAGCAGTTAACTAATTGTGGCAACTCACAGTGAAGCACAGGTCTGCTCATTAGCAGACGGCCCTGTAAGTCTGTGCTGTGCCCCATGACACAAACACCCATGGTTCCTCACGGTTCTCAACACACACACACACACATATGTTTGTGCAGCTATTCCTCTGGGAACACTGCATTGACTCTCATTCATATAAACAGCCTAAACAAAGTGTTATCAATACAGCTTAACAGAACTTAGCCCTAAACTTAACCACTTTAGGAACCTTTACATGAAGTTCTGCCACATTGGGACCAGTTCTTGGTCTCAATGAGAAATACTGGTCCTTACAAATCAGTGTTCATGCCAGAAAATGTCCTAAAGAGGTATACATATATAAAGACAAACACACACATGCACACATACTTTCTCTGTGGACCATGCAGTCAAAGCAACTGGCAGCTCTGCAGGGAGGAAGTGCAGTATGGCTCATGGGTAACTTGACATGAACACACACACACACACACACATAGACACACTCATACTAATTGTATCACAACAATAACAACAGAGTCACATGTCAAGTGCTATGAATTAAGTGTATATCATTTTTTTTTCTTTCTTCTTCCTCTTCTTCATCTTTACCGTGTGTTCATCTACACCTAATCACACCGACACGGACGCTAAGACACAAGGCAACAACTTTTATACTTAGTTAATTACATCTTAAATGTATTGGTTATTGTGTTATATGTTACTTCATTTAATCATAATTCAAATGTAATTGTTCAGGATTTTAGGCATCCAAACATGAATGAGTTGGCTTCTATCTGCCTGTTTTTATGGACATTTATTTTGGGCCACTGACCACAGCGGAGCTCCCAAGAAGGCTTAACATTTCAACATGAGAGCATTTTGTAAAATATTACGTTATGTCAATGATAATCTTACAAAAATGCAGTATTTTGTCAACTTGCTGAAAGAAAAACAGCTAATTCTTCAGTTAAATGGTGGTGGTTGTGAGGACGATCAAATGTAATTCTTCTCAGGGACCAAAAGAAAGGCTTTGACTAGTTCTGCTTGGTCGGGGTTAGTTAGTCAGACAGTTAGTTAGTTGGTTAGTTTTGGTGAGGTGAGACGAGGCAAACAATTGTTGAAAAAACATAGATAAAACAAAAGTGCTTAAAAAGATGAGGTGATTAAAACACGCTAGATGTCTTTTTTCTTCTCAGTGTTTGCAGTTGAACTGATGATTTTCATGCCTCCAACAGTTTAACAAGGCCTAAGGATGTTTATCTTTAAAACAACTGTTTGCATAGCAGCAGTGGGTGCGAACATGCATTCTGCCGCATTTTATTATCATCATCTTGCTTGTTCTTTTCAAAACTTTATAAAAATGTGAGCTATGTTTTAAAAGAGGATTATCAATAAGTGACAAAGAAAGAATGTCTGACTCTTATCTTGATCGTGATACATCGACAGAATGACTGATGTGACTCATCCGATAAGAAAGACGGGTTATGAAGACGTGTGTTCGCAAAATGACTTGACGACATAGATATAAAATAATGTAGAAAAAAACAATGTAAATTAGTCTTGAGCTTTACAGACTCTGCAAATGATCTGTTATATGAAGTGAATGTAAGAATGCTTGCTTTCATTAAACTGTATTTGGGAAATTAGGATGATTTCAAATGTGTCGTGAAGAAGGTGACAACCCTTCTCCTCACAGTGAAATAAGACTGTAGTTGAGCTGTCAACTGAAGGACATGTGGTCACCTGCCCTTAAAAGTTCAACTAACATAAGACATGACAGCAAACACATGTTTACAAATCAAATCTGCTGTACCAGGTGGGTAGAAAGTGGGTCCAGATGTTGAGCGTCTCATTGGTCAGCTGGAACAGGCTGCGGATGCAGTCTGTGGCTGAGCTGCGGGGGTGTCGGTACCCAGAGATGATGCTGTCCTCATGGAAAACCTCAAAGAGGACATGTCTTGGTTAGTCCCCAGTCAGTTTGACACATTTTGAGAAAACTTTTTGAGAGACCCTTTTGTTTCATGTAAACATTGAGCATCACACATGGTCAGTTATCGCAGTCGTCTGCAAACCAAGGTTTCGAGATCTTGATCGCTGACCTTTTTCATTGTGAAAGAAAAACTTTCAAAGTCCTTCAACTGTGATTCAAGAAGGACAAATCACAGTTTGGAGACTTTGTATTCAAAGTGATATAAGATGACTATTTTTTAATATTGCATTTAGTTCAGGCCTGTAGGCCCATGAACTCATTGATATCAGCAGAAATGTGAAGTGCATCCTTCTCAAACAAACACGCGCTCAGGTTCGGTTAAACTGAGCAATCAATGATGTTAATGACCTGCTGTAAAACATGTGTGTAGATTCTTGTGATTTTAGTGTGTGAAAGCTCAAATGTCCTAAAGATTCAGTGAAAATAAACTTACTTTGGGAACTTGATTGATGGTGAAGACTCGTGGTAATTTAAGGAGGCTGAGCATTTCATCAACGTGCTGCTGCTGCTGCTGCTGCTGCTGCTGCTGCTGCGGTATGAAAGGTGAGCTGAACTGAAGCTGTCAGGAGGGTGTGACTCTGGCTTTATATGGTTTGTGTTGCCATGTCGTCCTCAAGGTTCCTCCCCTCTCATCTCCTCCCTCTACAAACCCAGCGAGAATATCCAGTATACCTGCTGCTGTCTCTGTGGAGGTGGGTGGGGGGTTGGTTTGTGTCTGCCCATAGGTGTGTGCTCTTACAACAGTGAAAAGACTTTATTTTCTGGATTCAACTCAAGTCGTGCCCATTTATCTTGACGTGAAAATAAAACAACCCTTATTGATTTTTTTGTCCAAGAATAAAAGTCTTGTTTTCTTAGTGCATTGTTCTCAAATCTCAAAGAAAGGGCAGACAAACCCGTGGAGTAGGTTTCATTGAAAAAATCTCTCCTCCAAACAATTGCTGAGATTATGTGACTGACACTGATGGTTTCAGTCAGAAACTTTGACCAACTGCAGCAGAGGCGGAGCAAGTGTCCTCGGTGTGAATGGGTGGGTCAGTAGAGACGACAGAGTTCCTCTCGGGCATCTTATTATTAAACTGTCACCATCTGACCTCAGATCGACAGCGGCCGTCACACCCAGCAGAAACATCTAAACCAGGGGTAGGGAACCTATGGCTCGCGAGCCAGATGTGGCTCTTTTGATGATTGCATCTGGCTCGCAGATTTCGGCTTTTCAGATAAAACATAAAATATTATCACTTGTTTTAATCCATCCATCGATTTTGGAAGTGGAGGAAACGCAAGTGAATGACATAAATGCAGCACCGTTCTATTCCCTGGCTTTGGATGAGTCAACAGACGTAAGTCATTTGTCGCAGTTCAGTGTGATTGCAAGATATGCTGCTGGTGACACACTGCGCGAAGAAAGTCTTGCTGTTCTGCCAATAAAAGGGTCCACAAGAACCAGAAGTCGCATTAATGGTGAGTATTATAACAACATTATTTAAAAGAATAAATTCAGAGGCTTATTATACTCACATTTAGTTAAATTCAGTCTTAAAATATATTATATGGCTCTCACTGAAATAAATTTGCAAATATTTTGCTTTCATGGCTCTCTGAGTCAAAAAGGTTCCCGACCCCTGATCTAAACCTTCTTATCTTCTTTAAACTCCGGAACAATGAGAGCAAACATATCTCACTGCGACTGAATAGAAAGTGGAGGTGTTATTTGTGGATCGTTCTTATAATCCACAAATCTTACACTAAGAAAAACATGGCATATTTTTTATTATTTTATAACATTATTTTGATGTGAGGTAAATCTGTGCTAATCATTAACACTTGACTCGACACCCGATCCGTCACGCCTGCTAAAGTTTAAGCTCAATTAAAAGTTAATGCTTTACTTCAAATGTGTTATGGAAACTAAAATTATTCTGGGTTTAAATGTCTAATCCTCAGTGCAAAGCTGACGCAAAACAATCCCATCATGCAACAGAACCAAAACAACACCATATTGGCAGGTAGTGTTGCTGTTCACATCCATGCTTATTATAACAGATCACCAATAATCATAATTCTGAGGACAGCAGATGTGGATCACGTCTGTAAAACACACGTGTAGAAGACGGCGTGATGGGGAACCACACACAACACATGTGTAGTAATCTCTTCATATCAGCAGTCTTGTATAAAGTACCTAAAAGTCATACTTGTGTAAAAGTACACGTATCTTACCAGAAAATTCACTTTTTATAATATGTCTTAAAAGTCTTAAAGTACATGACATTTACTGTACTCGATACGTGAATTTTGCACTTAAGTACTGCAGTACATTACAACACTGCATATGAGGTACTGAAACACGAGGCCAACGTTGGCATCCAGATTTGCAGCTTCCAAGTTGGTAGTTAAGGGGAAACCTAAGGGAAACGGAACTTACAGTCAACTAATATGCAAAGCATTACTGTAGTTTGAGAAACCTTTGCTCTATGTTTGATTGTTGTAAAATAACTTTCTCTTAAGTTTCCCCTTTACTACTGACTGACTTTGAAGCCTCAAATCTGGACGCCAAATTCAGCATCATCACAGACTCTTCTTGTTTATTTGACATGCTTTTATTGAGATGTTTAAGCGTTCGTCGGAGCAGAACAAGGGAAATGTCGCATTTCTGTTTCCAGGAGTTAGGTCCTGTGATATTTTTCTCCATCTCTGAGGAATTAAAGTGATCGGTGAACGCTTACTCTTTAAAGCTGGCGTCGTTCATTTTTCAGGAGCTTTTCCTGCCAACATGGCGGTGTGTGTAAACATGAGCTGTGTTATGCTATGTGCTTTTTGAATCATATCAGTTCTGCAAGGTGGTTTATCTCTTTACGGACACTAAAACTATTCAGCATTGTTGTGCAAAGGAAGTCAGTCTGTGCATCCTTCAAACCATCCACCACCCTCTCATTAGAGCCATTTTCAGTCGTCCACCTATTGTGTTGTAAGGTGCGATCACAGCAGCGGAGCGTGATGAACCATGTGCTGCAGCGCAGTGCAGAGCACCTTGGGATCTCATTCAGTTCTCTCTCTCCAAGGAGCAGAGCCACAGTTAGACGCAGTCAAAAACAACTTAATACATATGTAAATAAACAAATAGACTGGCAGGAGATTCAGCGCTGAGTGGGAGTCAGTTTGGCTGAAGTGCTGAAGGTCTGAGAAACCAGGAGAAAGAGAGAGTTTCTGCCGAGTGGAGACGAACAGGCTGAAAAAGTGTGTTTCAGAGCAAGTATCGTGACTGTTGTTTAACTGCTGGGTGTGTTTGGGTGGAGCAGGGAGTGAGCACTGTGACCTGACCTGCACACTCCGGCTGAACACAGCTCTGCGCTACAATGTAAACAAACACCATGTGAACCAGCAACATTGTAAACAACACGGATCAACATAAACATTCAACAGCGGCTCAGAGGTCTCAGAGAAACAGGTTGGAGCGTGAACATTATTATAGCAATAAGTAACAGCAACAATAATAAAAAATAAAAAAGTAAAGCAATTTCAATTCCATTAAGATCATCCTTTCCTTTTGCATCCCCAGATTTTCTGAAGAAATGAGGCGTTGTGCCTTTAAAAGGAAAGCTCCCTCTGACTGGAAAAACCTGCCCGGTCCCACTCCCTCACATCTCTTCTCATCGTCTTTAATCATCACTTTTCATCTTCAGAACCACGTTCTACCATTAAAACTCTATAGGTGTCATTTGTGTTAATGTTTATTTATGTATACTGAATATTCTTGTGACTTCATTCTAACGTTTTGTGTTTTCTGTGTGAAGAAGAAGGTTGTATATCTGAAAAGAAACGTTTTTATCCCTTTGTTATTGATGCTTGTTTTGGACTTGACTGTGTGACAATGATAATATACTCTGTACCTTAAAGGGAAACTTAAAGTAAAAGTGCAAGCATTTTACCAGAAAATGACTTGGATAGAAGTCACTTTTTTATAATATTACTTAAGTAAAAGTCTTTAAGTTTATATAACTACTTATTAGTAAAAGCAACTTTCAGACATAAAACCTACTTAAGTTTTAGAAGTAATAGTAAATGTAGTGAGTTGTCTTTCAACTGGAAGGTTGTGGGTTCAATTCCTGGCTCTGCTAGTCCATATATGTCCTTGAGCAAGACACTTAAGCCCATGTTGAAGCGTGTGAATGGGTATGAAAGCTGCGTGAATGACAAAACTGTAGTGTAATTAAGTATTTGTCCTTTGCTCCAGCACCTGCTCATATTTACGCTCACACACGTGCACCGCTCTGCTTCTCCACAAGGTGTCAGTAATTTCAAACAGAAGCTGCTCAGGTCGCAGCGTGGGCGCAGGTCAAACAGAGGATTGTGAAAATGTTTTAAATAATGACAATGAGTGAATTTGCCCCTTTTGTTTTGATTTTATTTCCTTTAATCGTTACTAATTTTTTTTATTATTCATTTACGTATCAGTCAGTGACCTTTGACCACAAAGGCACATGTTTTGGAAACGCCACGGTGCATCACTGCAGGGACTTCATGGTCTTCAGGAGCCATTTGCATCTTATTAACTGTTAATGAGAAAAAAATAACAAGTTCGCTTCAGGCTCAGACTCAAACCACCTCCAACACCAACCCCTTCATCTCTCCCAAACGAATCAAGATGGGCCTCCTGTGGCAAGTCTTAGGTGTTTGTGTAACATCAGCACAACCGCTAAGTATAGCTGCTTACATTCAGCCAATGTTGCTGATTTTAATATGGAAATAATTTGGCTTACTGCAGCTGACTGTGTGATAGCACCTACTGTGATACTACACATATTAGTGTTATTATTATTATTTTAATCTTACTTTGAGTATGTTTTAATCGACATAAATACAGATACATTTTAAAGGGGAATATTTTATATTTACTCCACTGGTGTTTTTACAGTTTTAAAAACATGAAGCACTGTTAACAAGATAGATACCTACCACAATGCAGAGACTCACATTCACACCTACGGACAATTTAGTGTCCAATTAACCTAATCCTCAATTTGCATGTTTGTTTTTGGACTGTGGAAGTGAAACCCACACACACACACACACACACACACACTCCACACAGAAAACCGGGCAACTGAGCTCCTGAAGAAAATCACACTGAACATAACAGAACATTGTTTTCCTCTTTTATTGAAAAGGGAGGCGCTACCCAGGGTTAGTGAGGTGTTCCTACAAAAGAGCTCAATGAGTGGATGTGATCACAAGGGTAAATGTACACAATATAGTTTTAGATTATAGATTATATATACATATATATATATATATATATATATATATATATATATATATATATATATATATATATATATATATATATCTATGATAATGTGCTGACAGATGGGAGTTAGACTGCGGTGCTGCAGCTGCTCAGAGTCATTGCCTCCCTGGTGTTGTTGGTGATGAGGTGTATAGTATGTGTGTGTGTGTGTGGCTGATACATTATTAATAGTGGCAAGACTCCAGGAGCTCTGTTCTCTTCACTCTGAGGAGTTTCTGACTTCCACAGCTTTCTCTCATCGCCTCAGTCTAGCAATCCCTCCTCACCGCAGACTTGTTTTCTTCTCCATGCCGCTCTCATTTTTTTCCTCTTTATTCGACCCATGACTGCTGCTGTCTCCTCGTTGTTCTCTCGCAGCACTATCACCGTCTGTGGCTCTGCTGGAGATCGCTCTGCTGAGCACTCTTATTCCCTCTGCCCTGTGAATCGCAGTGTGCAGAGACAATAGGGTTTACTTTAAGTGCGAGGATTGTCTCTTTGTGACAGGGTGACACTGAAGCTTGAGAATGACTTGGCAGGCATTCTTCATTAAATCAGAAAAGCTTTAGTGCTGAGTGTTTTTAGAGGTAAATGTCCATTTCCTGCAGAGAATTAGATGAAGAGATTGACACAATGTACAGCCAGCAGCAAATTAGCTTAGCTTAGCATAAAAAAAAAAAACTGAAGATGGGGCATTGAAGCAAAACAATTGCCAGCAAAAAAACTGTAACAGAGTTTAAATGCTGTATCCATGTGTGGGAAGTATAGGGGCCAATACTCGAGAGTATAGCAGGAACATTCTACTTGTGCGAGACTTGCCCAAGGTGAGTTGCAGAGCCACAGCACTGTGTAAAATATTGTGTATTAATGCCTGTACATCATGTACTGTATGAGGAAATGTGCACTGTAAAGCCCGTCCCACACTAGAGGATAATTGACCAGCTTTCAGTCCCGATGTGGCCCTTCTTACAATCACCTTCTGATTTTAGGCTGATTTGAAGAGATTATCAGGCCAAATTATCCTGTAGTGTTAAGAGACGCGATTTTAACATCACTGGACGCATCAGAGTCTTAAAGTAAATATCAATCATTGACTTGTAAATACTCTTGTTTACAAGTCAATGATTCCGTCTTGACTTGTAAACCAGAGTATGATGTCGGTTTGTATTCTGAAGTCACGTTAAATCACGTGGGATTCGCTGAGATCCCTGGAATCTCCTCCCTGAACTTGTTCGTCTAAAACGCCTTTCTCTGGGATTAAAGAAAAGTTGGAAATCTGTCACGCTGTGTCAGATGTTAAAATACACGAAGAGCTGCAAAAACAACATTATTGCAGCCACATGGTAAATGTAAACCTCATCGTCCTCTTCTTTCACACATGATGTTGCATTACTGCTATCTTATTGAGTTTAAAAAAATAATAATCCTGCACTAGCTAGTCTGTCTTCTGTCTACATTTCCCTATAGAAGAGAAAGACCCGATCTGAGGCAACAATGAATGCACTAATGTAACATTATTGACAAACTAAATAAAAGATAATTCATCTGAGATTATATAATGCCTTTCATCCGTAATGTGATGTCTTGTCATTATGTACTGACCTGTTAAAGCAAGCGAGTTAAGGGGTTTCACTGCAGCCTCTTATACATATGTAAAGTTAAGGGTGTTCTCACAAAATCCCTTACTGGTGCTATCCTACAAGTCTGGTGCTATACCATAGATTTAAAGGGGGAGTTTTTCTCCTCATTGATGCCAAGTGTGTGTTGGGTTTCACTTTCTCTCTACAATATTAAGGTTAAGGTTTTGGTTTTATTTTGTTGGGGCATAATTACCCACTTTGCCTTCCTGTTCTCAACACCCCTGTCGGTACCTTTAGCTATTTTACTCGGGTGGAAAACCTCATTTGGGGACAAACATGCTGGGATGAAAAACAAGCAACTATAAACACAGTCCAAGTGTTTATTTACCCCCACTGACCCTTTCACAGAGTCAATCTACACCCTCAGATTTCATCAAGTGGGCACATTTATGATCACCATAAAGGCTGCGGCCTCCAGATGCTGGAATATCAAGGATTGACTGTGATGCCATCATGGCCATCTCTGAGGCTCCTGAGCGGCAGCAGAGGCTGAGAAGAGACTGAGCTTATTGGTTTTATGTTGGGTTAATTACAGGCCTGGGAGACAGACTCGCTATCAGGAGGGCAGGTAATATCATTAATGTCTGGGAAAGAGGAAGGATGAGATGCGTGGGGCGAAGTGTATAACTTTGAGTGAAAAATTATGGCTGGGCTGTATAAATGCCAGCAGGTAATAAAAAATGCAAGTGGGTGGCAATAGATAGTCCTTCTCCGGTGTCTGTGCTCCTCACTGGTTCGGCCTAATTAGGATAAATTATTAATCTGTATTGTTTTTCTCCTCAGCAGTTTCACAGAGAGTTCAGCGTGAATACACAGTTTCTCCACTGCATAGTCAGAATAAATGTATTATTTTAGGTAAAACATCACATGAATTAACCTTAGAAAGCTTAGATTGTCTAACCCAACGACTCCAAGAACTTTGGAGTTACAGAGTCAAAATTATAGCTAAATTGTTTGATTATGAGACTCATAATTCACATTATTCCACAGTCATTGGGGGTAAAAACAATTGCGATGTTATGCGAGACATTGGATTTGCATTAAATACAATTTTCACTATACACTACTTTCACTATTGCTGTTGTGCGAGTATGTCGCAATTTATGATCTTTGCAAATACTCACTATTTTGGAATATCGGGAAAATATCGCATATTGTGACTTAGATACAGTGATGATATCGCACCGTGACTTAGATACAGTGATGATATCGCACCGTGACATAGATACAGTGATAATATCACATCGTGGAGTCTCTGGTGATTCCCAATCCTAGTGTCTGTGTTACAATTGACCTGAAAAGGTAGTAGGAGATAGCAAGCTTGGATAAAATAACTACAATAAGACATAATGTCCCACCTACTATCTATTATCTACAATCTTTGTGTGTTTTTGTGTGTGTACCAACTATGAAAAGTGACAGAAAAATCACAGTTTAAAACCTCCAGTTTTTGCCACCTCTGACCTCAGTTCGTCTGAGGTGGCAAAAACCGACAGCTGCACAAAGCACACTATGTGAGAGAGGAGAGTCATTTTGCAACAAAAGCCACACACAAATTGAGCATTAGTGTGGGAGCATTTGTCCCTCTACGTCTCACCATTTATAGGGAAAGGGAAGGAAGGAAAGGATCTTCACTGTCATTATACAAACGTAATTGCACAGCGAGATTACGAGGTCACATGGAGGGTTGACCACAGTGGACCGATCCCACCGAATGTCTCTAACATTCATACATGTTTTCATGGTAGGAGGAAACCCATGCAGACACAGGGTTTTTTTGATTTTTGATCATCAAACTTGAGCTGGAAACACTAGAGTGATTCTTAAATGAGCTGCAGGTTTATGTTTCACGATACTGTACTTTCACAATGGACAAGGGAGGGAAATTAACCAGTCTTATGCAATAGGATTCATATTTTATGTTCATCAACATAAGAGAGAAGACCAGCAGGTTAAGAAAAATGCTTTTATTTTTTTACACCTTTAAAAAGCAAAAATTTAAAGCACAAAGATTTTCTCTCTATATAAACACGTCTCTTCCTTGGGCTAAAAAAATGGTAGCTTTTGCACATTGTGCTTTGATTGCAAAGTCTATACAACTGCTGTGGGTCTCTAGTGGTCAAATGACCCCAGTAAACATTTTATTGCATAAATCACATTTGACCTCAGCGGTCATATGTTAACGTTTTTTTTTTTTGTTTTTTGTTTTTTTTTTCGTGAATAGTGGAAAGACTAAAATGAACAAATGAAGTCGTCATCTGTTACACAGTGAACAATAATAGCAGCTTTCTCAATGAAGGCGTCGCACATCATCCTTGAAAAGAAAAAAATAAACGTTGTCGTAAAGTAATACGACCAAAAAAAACTGTTGTGCTTTTGTAAATTGAGATGCAACGGATGAAAAACACACACCCACACCAAAATAAAAGCTAATGTCTCAAACAGGAGCTGACTAAAAGCTAAACTCTAGTTGCACACGCCACCCTTTCACAGCAAGCCATTTGTTTTTGCTATAATCTTTTTAACCGACATTTGAAAAGAAAAAGTCTCAAAAACCATTATCTCTCATCAACATCTCCAAGGAGACTCATCCTTAAATACTTTCACGCAAAAATGCTTTGCACATAAAATATACAAATCAAAAGGAAGCTGAATCAATGACTTTGGTTTGAACCAAAATGGAGCCAGGTAGTCGCACGCAAAACTTGACCTGAAAGTTCCCCTTAAACTACACAGAATCACTTATGTTCAAATTCAAGGGAGAGAATGAAATAAGAAAACATGGACTATCAAAAATGTGCAGTCATTCCTCTTCTCTGGAATTCCACCTTTATCTATATGGATAATGTATATACGCTATATTTCTCAGCACCTTAAAACAACTCCCTGCGTTTGAATCCCTTTAAAATTGAGAACGGACCAAAACATACTAAGAAAAATAACATCACGAGAGAAAAGTCATAGTGTTCAAAGACCTACGTCACACAAATAAACAAAAACGGTCAAATCACAGAGAAGTCGGGAATCTACCTTTGTCTTTTCATTTTTTTTTACACTATTTAGAAAACCCCTCAAACCAACATGCTTCCATTTGTACTGCATCTTTATGAGAATGACCAGAGAAAAACAGAAGCAGTCAAATTCTCCAGCTCCTCATTTTGTAACCTTTAAAGAAGATCGATGAAGAACTCATTGATGCTCCACTTTGTTTTGTTAGTGAGTGTGTGATGCCGGTGAATGCTGACTCATGGCTGCTGCTGCTGCTGCTGCTGCTCTGTGTGCAGCAGACTCTCCAGCCTATTAGCCGGGTGAATTGTTGGCGTCTTTTCTTCTCATGCAGCGGTCAAAAGGGCGGCGCTCACATTTGAAAACAAACCGCCGAGTTCATGCACCTGCACCAGCCGAGAGACGAGACAAGAGCCAGCCACGACTGACGGCCTCTTTGTTTATAAAGAATTTACCTCCAGCTACACTGCTCCTCGCTTTGCTGATTTAAATGTTAGAGAGACGCAGCTTTGCCTCGGCTGCCCACTCTTTTATATTACACGGATAAACTACACCACAGACATGCCCTCCTACATCAGCTCCACTTATATCCTGTTATCAACTGTGACTTTACCTGATAGAATAAGAGCTTTTCTGAAGACTCTTTTATGAAAGCGAATAAAGCTCATAAACAACACCGCTGAACCGCATTAGGACGGCGTGGCGGACTTTTCTATTTCAATTCAGCGGGGTCATTGACGACAGTGACTCTTAATGAGCAGATCTTAACGCTCATTTCAGACCCTTTTTCCATTAAACACTCATTTATGCTCAGCTGCTGGGATTCAGTCAGGATCTCTGACGTTGGGGAACGTGTTTCACTAACTGAGCCGAACTCAAAGTGAAGCAGAACTAATTACTTGTGGCAGTGTTCTACAACGGCACGTGAATTATTAATTATATTTGTGACCGACCAATGAACCGCTGTACTGGGTTTTTAGTTACTGCCAACACTGGGGACAAACACCGTCTCATCTTAAAAAGCAGTTTAAAGCAAATATCAGCATTTAGTCCATAGTCACAATTCTTTTTTATGGATTACTGCAGGCTGGATGAGTTTAACTCGGTTTTCTACAACAACCAAAACACAACAATATTAAGATGCATTAGCAAAGACGCAGGCAACTCATGACCAAATGTGGGTAAGAACAAAGAGAAACTGGTCGCTCTTTGTTTGTACAGTTTCTTAAGAGCTGACTTGGACAGACCCAGTGCATATAACTCAATATTTATATCAATAAAAACATGGTCAAAAACATGGGTCATTATTTATCTATCTTGGAGAGGAGGGAAACAAATGTGGGAGCTACTGGGTGGAAAACATAAAGAAAATAATTATGTTGCATCTGAGAAATAAAAAAAACATTAAGGGTCTTTCTTGTTTTTTGGCAATTTTCTCCTTATAATTTATATATTCTGTTATTTACAGCTCATTCTTCTTTGATTTCATTGTAAAATCTTGGGTGAAACGTTTTGTGGTGAGTGTGTGAAAGAATTTTGGAAATAGGACTCAGTTTTAATCATTCAACGACGTTTTCTAACATCATACATTGTCATTTTTGACACGCACGTACATGCCTGCAAACACACACACACAGACACACACACACACACACACACACACACACACGGTCTGTGCATCATCACAAACAGTAGAGTCAAAGAGCAGGAATGAGAGCTACAGTTGGTGTCGCAGAGAATATAAAACCTGCAACAGAGCACATGAGAAAGTTTTAGAGTTGAGAGCTGCAGCTGAATGAACTCATCTTTTACAGTAATAACCTCAACCCAGACTGGAACACACCATCCTCACTTTTAATTATCCAGCTTTCACAAATAAAGCACATCCCTCCTCTTTTCAATCACCACCTCAGCTGTGTCATATACGTATGTGGATTACAGTTTTGCCTAGTTGTGCTTGGCACGAATCCCCTTTAAGTAGTTTTTCCAGCGTTTGACCACGTCTTTGAAGATGGGAGAATTGTCTATAGAGGCCAGCAGCTGTAGCTGATTAATGTGCGTGGTGTGATAGTCCCAGCGTGCCAGGTTGGGTGCGGTGCCCAACATGAAGTGACGCAGGTCATAGATGCTCCCAGACCCCGTGTCAAAGAGGGGCAGCATGGCCTTCAGCGACTCCATGCCCCGGCTGAACAGCTGCCCTGCCTCCCGTCCAAGTTTCTCTCCGGCTGTCTCAGTCAAGTCATAGAGGCCCAACAGGGAGTAGATGAAGCCGTTGAGAACAAAGGAACTGGGCGTGGTGGGGTACTCCTCATACCAGTCATATTTGTTCATGAACACAGCTTTGACCCCGTGCTGTGCTGAAGGCACCTTGTAGGGTCCGACTGCCTTCAGGGCAGCGTTGAGATAAACCTGATCCTTGGTGAGGAGGTAGGCTCTCACTAGTGTGGACATGGCCTGGCCCTGAGCCATGGCCGAGTACCACCCGGGTTCCAGGGACCGGAAGCCTTCACCCAGCTTGCGAGTGACCATGATGGGCCAGCCGCCTCTTTCGTCCTGGTTGCGAACCAGCCAGTCGCTGGCGGCAAAGAACGCGGCCATGTGGGCTGTGGTGGAGACGGTGACATTGTCGACGAAGCCGCGGCCATGTAGAACCAAGCGCACCACCCGCCTGGGCATGATCTAAGAAGGGAAGCAGAGGAAATAATCACTGGTGGAATTAAGATGTAGCGTTAAATCAAATGTGAATCAGATCATCTCTACATGTTAATAACTAGAGTCAATTTTCTCACAACCTGGTTCAGTTCTCATGACAAAATGCAGCAAAACTATAAATGGAAGAACCAAGGATAGATATATATGACTGAGGACTCAAACACAAATCTTCACAAATGAGAAGCTGAGACAAGATAATAGTTGACATCCTTCTTAAAGACATGACATGTGAGTATCAATTATCACAGATAACCTTCGTGGCCTTCACAGCCTTGGTGTTGGAGAGCCCGACGCCCTTCCTGAGGTCGGTGAGCAGATCTCGGGTCAGAGTGCTCCAGGTGGCTCGCGGTCCGATTCCATAGGTGATTTCGTGATCTTTGAAGGCAATGAGCTGTGTGTTGGTCACATAGTGAATGGTGAAAGGCGGGCCCTTCTCCGTGGTTTCAAGAATCACCGACACGCTGCCATTGGAGGTGAACTTGATGTCCAAGCTGAGGATGAAGTCTTTGGAGTTACCCAGCTGGAGGGAGACGCCTTCTGAGGACTCTGTGGTGGGTGAGCATTGTTTGCAGTGGAGAAAGAAATATGTAATATGCACAAGAGAGGCAGGAAAAGACATTTTACAGTGTGTATTTAGGAGCATTTCCATAAAAATGACTAAAACGTCAGCTGATTATTGGCAGACAATGGATTATTTTTAGCCCAGTCACTGGAAGCCGCCTGCAAAGTGTCTTTGGTTCAATGATAGTTCATCTTTTTAACTCATGTTTCCAAGATTCACGACTTTAGAAATAATTTAGGGTCAAAGCCTTGTTTTTTTTTTGGTTTTTGTTACTACTACAGGGTGAAGAATATTTTTTATGACATGTCTTGTTGTGTGTGTGAGAGAAAGGAGATGAGACACAGAGACACAGTTCTCTTGGGATGAAGACAACAGATGTGCAACTGCAAACTGAACTTAATTAGGAGGAAAGAAAAAAAAAACAGGGAAGAGAGGGAGAAGACTCAGAAAAGGGAACTGGGACGGAAGAAGGGAGAGATGATTTTCTTTTCGTCAAAAGTCTTTCCAACAAAAGTCAAGTTTCCACTCTGCCCCTGCATCATCTCTCAGCCAGTTACCGTCTTGAGCTCATTTCGACACCCTCTCAGTGGAGCTCCCCTTTGGTTTTGTTGCTGAGCTTAAACTGCAAAGAACATTCTAATCAAAGCCCTCCGAAGGACAGAGGAAGGAAAGTGGATAGGAAGAAAGAAAGGAAAGAGGAGGGTAATGGAATGATGTGTCACACAAGTGCTCTTAAGACCAGACTTAAGAGCAGAGAGGGTGAAAATCAGCTAAAGTGAGAAGACAGTCAAGAGTCAGAGACGGAGCTCTCACATGACGCAGGCTGAAAAAGCATAGCTTGACAAGGTCGACTGAGACACACACACAGAGTTGATCAGCAGGAAAATGAGGGAAAGAGCCAGTCTGGCAGGGGCCTCTGGATGACTATGGCTCTTTAATGCACTCATAAATCCATTACTTAAGGCAATGCAGAGAGTAAGTGGATTTGTACGCTGGCCCTGTGATTACTCTGCCATCAATAAAGGATGGGCAGGGAATATAGAGGAGGCAATTCCACCTCCTCTCCTTAGCTCTTGAGCTGTTTAGCAATAAGGCAGGAGGGAGAGAAGACATGTCAGCACAGACCAGGTTTACACGCTGTGCATGTAACACTTGGAAACGTGTTGTTTTGTGGGATACACAAAAGACACGAGTGACAAAATAACAGTCAATGCACAAGTGACTATTTAATCACCATCACATGCAGGTGTTAGGGACCACAGAATGGATTCATCCACTTGGAAAATGATTCAATGATTATTCCAACAAAAATGTATTGATTGATCGCTCAGATGATCCCTGCCAATATAATTTTGTAAAAGAAGAAAAGGCACGGCGATAATTCAAACGGACATTTGATACATCCAAGAGTCCAAGTCTTAATATATTCCTTTTCTTGTTTTATCATACAATAACGTCGGTTTAAAGAATCAAAATGTTAAATTATTGCTGATATATTCTCTGTCCATTAATCAATACATTGATTCATCGTTTCAAAAAATAACAACAACAAATCAGTAAAAAATGGAAAGAAAGAGGACAGTGATGAGGAAAGAAGAAATCCTCCTTATATTATTAAAATCAAATGAATCGTATGATGCACATTTGACAGCAGTGTCTACCTAAAGTCTGCGTGACAATACAATTTACAACCATCTTCTGTAAAATAGCTGTGGTTCTAGCCGGAGTTTCACATACAGCTACAATAGTGCTGCACAGTAATAAGCTGACACAGAATCCCATGGCATTTAAACAAGAGGAAAAAAAAGAAAAAAGAAAAAAGAAGTGTTTCATTACAGCAAAAGATTCTGCCTCACAATGTGTGCATATAAAAAAACACATAGGTTAAGGTGACTGTGTTTATACCATCGAATCCTCGGCAGACGTTAATTGCCTTAAGAAGCATGAAAAACCTCTACAGGTGCATTTATGATAGGCTCTTGACTTTCTACTTGCAGTGAGATTGTTGACCAAGGTGACAGCTTTTACCGCAATACATGCGGATGTAGTGAATTTCCTTATTCTAACTTTTAAACTATCAACTGACCACGAGGATTCAGAAACTACAGGTGCTCAGTGGAGGACAGTGTTCGCTGAAGGCAGACAGTGGGTTATTATCAGGGGACAGGCGACTGATCCACTTGTCAGAAGCTTTGAGAGGCTGTTCAACTCCAGTGTCCTAGATACACTAAGGAGGGATACATGGAGAGAGAGGAGGAGAAATGGGGCAAAGACAGGAAAAAGAGGCTGACAGCACAGGAATGAAAAAAATATGCATGAGAACAGAATAAGGCATTCAAATGGTTTTGAGGGTAATCTGATTGTAATGTTTAGGAAGCACAAGAGGGGCTGAGGGGTGATAAGTGTGTGTGTGTGTGTGTGGGGTGGGAGGGGGGGGTTAAGATGGAATATAGAGGTTGAAGACTTAAATCTGGAGACAGAGAGGGAAGATTTATGGAGAGTGAAGACTGCCAAGGGAGAGCTGAAGAGAGATGATGAAAACATGAGGGAGAGAGAGCTGAGATGGGCAGTTGAAGCTGTAAGAAACGGTGGGTGAACAACTGAACTGAGAGAAAGAGAGAGGGAGAGAGAGAGAGAATTATGAAACAGAGGACAGGCAAGGAGAGATTGTCCTGGTAAGTAAAAGAAGATCAGATCAGAGAGTAAAAGAAGCTGGGAGTCATTACTAGGTAAACATTTTGACTTCTCGCAGTCCCCGAAATAATTGCCACCAGTCTTGTGGCTGTGGTTATTTTCCAACTGTCAATCTGAGCCATGTGTTTTCCTCATGTTTTGCAGCATCACAGGACTTCAGAACAAATACAACAATTACCCAGAGGAAAGGGCAATGGTTCAAACAAGCACTACTACACCTACTACAAGGACCCCATTAGAAGGTTCAGTCAAGCCTTGTGGTCCCGAGAGTCCTGGTAAACATGCTCGAGCTGATACACCAGCTCCCCCAGCTGACTGTCTACCAACTCTGGTTCTCCAGTCACAGGCAGAGCATTGATGATGGTTAGAACCAAACACACTGTAGCCCACTGACTATTTTGCAGCCGTCTTCAGGTACATTGATGACAAAGTCCTCTGGCTCAGATTCTCAGGTAGTGCGGGACGCTTTGAATGATACCAAACCTCAAAAAATGATGTTATAAGCTTAAGTGCCCTTCTCCACTCTCCCCTCACTGCTCAGTCTGTATCTCCTCTTTGTGGGATTTTTAGAAATGTGAGTCAGACTTCCCCCTTCCCCCAACACACTATACTGTGCAAAAGTCAGAGACCACCATTAGACTTGATGCTTTAGCAATGCCCATACGGTATAATTATTTCTCAGTTACTCTTTAGAACAAGAAGATCCAGAAGATACCAGAAACATGTAAGCTGTTTTAAAATGACAGATTTTCAAGTATTTAGTGCGACCTTACCCTAACACTTGAACAACAGCACGACGAGTGGAACCCTGTTACTGTAAAACCTGTGTTTGTACCATTTCATGCCAAGAAATATCTGCTGTGTAAAAGGTCTATTATAGCAGGTTCATTCGAGAATTGCTTGAGCTTGTATGGGTTGAACTCAGTGATGGTTTGCTAATATAATAATCCAAATGCCAATGATTTTGACAGATTTTGACAGACATATGAACAACAAAGCTGGTGGTGCCCTAGATTTTTATCGCACTTGCACTGCTGCCCTGAATACAATTCAGTTTAGAAGTAATGAGTGTACAATAAACATCAAGGGTTTTATTTTCCCCACCTTCCTATTGTCTCTCTTTATAGATCAAATTTAGGCGCATTAGAGATGTAAGAGCCCACAATAGCAAACAACTGTACAGTGAAGTCTAAGCATTAGTGATCTGTGCCAGGTGAACCAGGCATACAACGGCAGTTAAATGTGATTCCTTTGTGTTAAAACAGTGCAAAGTCAGTGAAATGTAATCTAGAGAGATTCAAAATGATTAAAACCTTGTTAATTATGCACGTCTGGAAAAATAAAGACATTAGTATGATAATTCTGCTCCTCTTAAGAAATGTTATGTTGTTTTTCCTGTGTTTGTTTTTATCTCACCAAATTTCCTTTTTAATGACATCAACCCAATGTTTGACATACTTTTAGATCAATTTTTTTGCAATGCATATCCATGCGGTTGATCACCATATAATATCAAACACAGGCTGACTATAAAGCGCCTTTGGGAATATTCACACTGCATTTGATCAGCATAAATGTGACATTGTCTAAATGTGTGATGCCGTTTCTGCTGCTTCTGTAATTGTGTGGTGTTTCTACCGTCACCTATCATAGTCTGCCAGTATTATCTGACAGTAGCTGTGACTCACCACTGACTATCATCCTATCCTGAGGGTGCACTTGCACATCAAGCCTCCTATGGCCACAGTTAAAGGAGATAAGCTGCATTTCCCAAGGCTGTGGATGGGCTCACGGAGAGGGCTTACATACCTGAAGCACTGAACTGACGCACGGAGGTAGCTCGGGTCTTGTCATGAACGCGGGTGAGACTGCAACCTTTCGGTACACTCCAGGGCGCTGTGCTGGCCCGGCTGTCCCTCTCCTCGGCTGTGTCGTAGATCTCCACGTGGGGGGCACGTTCAGTCAGGTTTTTGCTGTAATGGCTCAAACCGTATTGGGAAATCTGGATGGCATAGAAGTAGCCTTGAGGACCCCACTGAGTGGACAGGGGAACACCTGGGTGGAAATGCGGGGAAGGAGAATTTTGTCAAATTAAATTGAGAAAAATAAACGTTTCTGTGGTTTTATAGTCATTTTATAGCGGTTACTTTCAGTGTTTTGAAAACATTCTATAACGTGTGCTGACATTATCATTTTGTTCATGTTGTTTTTTGTCTTTTAGGCAGTTTAGGATTTGAGTTCATAAAACTTGCCAACTATGACACAACTTAGACTCAAATGTGATCATTTTTTAAAAGAAATACGGAAACAGAGGACATCAGAAAATGGTCAACGAGAAAAAGAGAGGGGGGAAAAATGTTAGAAAAAAACCTGAACACCTGCAGCTACGGTGAAATCCAAGATAATCTACTGCAATTCACCAGGGGCTAGCTTCCCTGTTCACACAGCCAGAAATAGCTCAGGCAGAAGCATCACTCTGATTAACAGATAGTTCACAAGACCTTGTGACAGAGAGAGCAAATGGGCAAGAACATAATACACTAAGATGGCTGGTGATGATGTGCCTCCCTCCTTGTGCAACTAATCACCGCTGCATCGTGCACATATCAGATTCTTAAGTTGTGCTTTCTCATTCCTGCACATTTCCTGAACAAATTCTGCAGGAAGGCTCACTGTAATTATTCGCCGTTCTCTAGTGTCCAAACATGGAGCATCAATCCATGTCCATTTGACAATGTCACATACTCAAGCCCCACAAATACTTTCTTAGTGAGAACAAAATAATGTTATTAATGTGTTAATAATAAAAAAAAAAAGCACAGAAGGAAATATATACACACACACACAAACACACATTCACACACACACACACACACACACTCGCAATCCTGCCAGAATTTCCCCATGCCTGTCTTGTTACTGGCATCTCCCTTGACAACTTAAGTCAAATGACTGTCAAAATCCTGTGCTGCTCATAGAATAATACTAATCCATGTGGAATTGACTGCTAAGCCACAGTCACATATTTCTCTAACTCCAGACAAAAAGACCTGAATTTTAAAAACTAGGTCTTCTGTCCATAACACAAATACTGATGAAATATCCACATATACATTTATTTTCTTTTTTTAATCACTAGCTTTGTTTATGCCCTACAGCACGTTGGTAAACCTCTGACACGTGGATGAATACATGAAGACATTAAAGCAGTATTGAACTATTTGTTGAACTATTGAACAAGTGTCCACAGTGTCTTTGAGCAGAACATACTGAGCATCAAGACTCAGGAAAACATGCTCAGACAATCCAACATAGGAATAACCACAGTTCAAAACCAGTGAAGACAAATCATGTGCTGGTGGAGCCTAAAGCAGCCATTAAAGGCAAGTGAATGCTGGACTTATTTTTAGGTTTTATAACCATATTGGCCATAGAAACAACTTTACAGTCAATCAGAGCGGCGTTTAATATTCTCTCTTCCAGATCAGCTTAATACACCTTTAATGTTTGCCTAACAGCTGGTCGCAAACATTTGGGGAAGAATATTTATTGAGCTAGTGGTCACCAGCGCGGTGCCCATAAGGTGCCCGCAGCACAGTTCTAAAAATAGCAATGACAAAAGTGTTGAAGTGCAGCTGTGTGTGAATTGAGCAGTCGGTGGACGCGATGCTCTCTGTGCATAAAACCCAATGTAAAGCTGCTGCTGAGAGCTGAAGTAGACCTGGCCTGTTAATGACGGTTGATTATCGTCATTGCTCAGGGAAAGGTTTGCAGAAGTTCATCAGAACCAAGGCTTGCACCATAGCTCTGTACATGTTCATAGGTCGCGCCCCATCTGCAGAGATTGTCGCATGAAATCACTTGCATTTTTTCACACGATCCCTCAGTAAAAAATTGATATTGTTGATTAAAAACTATGATAATTGTTTGGAGTAGGCACTGAAATGGAATGGATGCAACCGAGTGAGTGATATTCATAATTTAAATGGTAAAATGCAAATACATTGATACGGTAGCCCTCCATATTATTCTATACCATTCAGGTGGCTCTCCATTGTATGGTTTTACATTAAGTGATTGCATTATGCTATCTGGGACGCAAACAATTTATCATTTAGTTTCATCAATTACTAAATCAATTGTCAACTACTTTGATAATCGATTAAACTGTTTGAGTGTTTATTTTTTTTTAAAGAAATAGAAACACACACATATGTATATATATATACGTATATATATGTATGTATACATATACATATACATATACATATATCTACTACTTCTGTGAGTTGCTGCTGCTTAAGGCAAGTAAGATTTAAGGCTTTTTAAAAAATTGTATATCACTCAGACTGTCACTTGAGACTAACTTGAAAGAGTATGAACATGACAGGGACATGAACATGACATTTGGTATTAAGAGGGTGGGACAGATCTGGAAAATACCTGACATCAAAGGCAGGCTAACTTTGCAGTTTTTGAGTTTCTCAATCTGCCAGCACAGCCTTGAGTTCTATCAAGTACTTTGTACAAATATAATTCTCTGTTTTAAACGTCTTGCAGCCACATTTGACTTTGCACTTACCCACACAGCCAGTCCTGAACTCACTAGGGTCCTAAGCAAAAAAAGATTTTTTTTAACTTTCATACCACTCAATGTGTTATTTTTAAATTAAGTAATTCAATGCCTTTTAAGACATGAATACGTAAATCATCAAGGCCTTCAGGAGATGTGACAAGAAATGACACATAAAAGTGTTCCATGAATCGTGTGAACATTGATTCAAAGACAATGTCAGACGAGTCATCTGAAGCTTGAATCATGATTTCGTCCTAATACTGTCAAAATACAGGGATACAAACTACGTAAGGTTGGGATATCAGTACAATTTAGTTGAAAGCTCAGTGCTTGAACGCTGGAGTGATGTAGAAGGATTATTACGACATTTAATGCACATCACTGAGGGTCCTGTTAAATCACTTTTCTGTGGGCAAGAGGGTGCACTGGGAGAGAAATGATCCTACAACCTTGGTTAAGCCTCCGACTGTTACAGGCTAATTAATGAATTGCTATTTTTACCTATAAAAATATGCTAAGTGGAAGAGAGGTGTGTAAGCTCGCGGATGTGAAGTGCTACAAAGCAAAGAGCCTTGGGCTTAATTAATGGCCTTGATGAATGGTGCATGTGGGTATGGCAGTGCAGAAGTGTTTTCTCAGTTCTATAATAAAAGAAAACGATCTGAAAGCAATTGGAGGGTGAGAAAAAACTGGGCCCCCGCTGCTCAGAGATATGGCTATATTCCCATCTGACCCATTTTCTATGATGTACGTATGCTGACTCCCATACATACTGTAGTAGGGCATGATTATGGTGGGAGTAGCACAAGTCATCACCTATATAGTCTATTACTTGTGATTTAAAAAAATGAGAATTATAAAAATATACAAATAGAACTTGTTAAAAACAAACAACCATGTACTTGGTTTTCTGATCTCTTACAATTCTCTGCACAAGCATTACAGAATATATGAAATACACGCTTTGTGCACATTTTACTATGAAGACAAATACTCGGTGTAAATCTGTTTGTGTGATGAACAGAAAAGCCCACACAAATGCCAATGTGAGTAATTGCACCATCCATCGCAGCAAAAATATCTATTCACTGCTCGTGAATGGCTCTTAGAGAGAGTGGCTGTCATTTCTCATCAAGCTAACATCTTCAACTGACACTTTACTAGTGTATAAATCATTGTTTACTACACAGACCCACAAAACAAAGATCTTGCTTCTTGACTGTAAATGGTCACTGAAGAGCTGAGATTTGTCTTTCAATGGTAACAACAGTGTGTATGGATTTTTAAGGTTTTATAGAAACGGCGACCTCTTCATTTTGAGTTCCTCCCCATTCGGTATTTTAGTACTTTTTTTTTAAACTGGTGACATTAGCTTTTTGCCAATGGATGGAAGAATAATGAAATTATCGTTTAATGTTTGGCAAGTACGAAGAACCACTTCTTCAAGCAAGCTGGGCACGGAAATGTAGTGATGACAATGTGGTTTGAACTAATAGTCTTTTAAAATGAGCCATTGATTTTTCCAGGCAATTATTTTTGAAGGAATCATTCAAAGGCAAACAAAATGTAAATGTAGGGGAAGAATGAACTCAGCAGTCTTCCAGCAAAATCTAGATGAAAACGCTGAGAATGTCTGTGAGGTGAAGAAAAGATGCAAATTGAATTGACGTGATAAAAATGTACTTAAAATTAATCTCGTGCCTCATTTATCAATGGGCCCTTTGCACAGCGGACATTTGAACATGTTTTTGCAGGAAAAGGTATTACTGGTAATACCAGGTAAGGTATTAACAATGGTTCTGTTCAGTTTATGCGAGTCAGGGTAGTGTGACAGTGAACCAGCATGCACCCTGAAGCCAAAGAAGCTTAATGGAACTCAGCCACCATTCATCTGATTATTTACACCTGTGATTTCCCTCCTGTGACCTCTAAAAATGTCTGCTGTGCAAGGAACCATTTACTGAACTAGACCTTATTGATTTACCCATACATTTACAGTATCAGGGACCTCTCTATACATTTAATTTATGTCTCATGGACAGTGTATGCTTAAAAAGAAGGTATGGTAACCTGGCGGCTTAGCAGCAGGGCATGTGGAATACTTAACACTCTTGTGTGTATGTAAGAAATCAATGTGACATCATTGATGTTTTTCCCCCAGTAAAATGAGTATATTGATCTTTGCTACACACTTTTTTGAAAGGGTTTAAGTTGAGGGTTTGCAAATATATTGATATTCAAATGCAAGTTTATTTTGTGAACATTAAACTATGTAAAACTGTGTGAACAGGCCCTGTGACGGACTGGCGACTTGTCCAGGGTGTACCCTGCCTTTCGCTGTATGTCAAGCTGGGATTGGCACCTCATGGTGGAGGATAGAGTGGTAGAAGATGAGTGAGTGAAACGGTTAATAACAACCACAAAAGTCTCACCTTCCACTCCACTTATACACTTGACACGATCTCGGACCTCCACATTGTATCCCTCAAAAGACATGAAGACTCCATCAGGGTGGTAGGGCTCACGCTGCGTGTAAACCTTCGAATAGCTGTGCTGGAACTCAAAACGATCATAGCCGTCGTACTGCGCAACTTTCCCGTACACCTCAAAGTATTTTTCCATCCAACTGAAGGGCAGGTAGATCTCTCCGCCCTCACGGCGCCCTTTGATGGTCGATTCGTCGTTGATCAGGCAGTCAATCTCTTCATATTTTAGTCCACCAGCGCCGCCAACAACAGGCGGAGGCTCTGGAGGTTGTGGAGGGTGTTGCTGGCTGCTGATGCTCGAATCTCCCACCCTGGGACTCGGAGCAACCAAGGCAGCACGGGGCAGGAAGTGTACGGACGTGTCACTGGAGCATCGGTTCCACAGCAACACAGTAATGAGTGTGAAGAGGGTGCAGATAATTATGAGGGTCTTGTAGTTCACCCGAGCGGCCAGACAGCGCATGGTTATGAGTCACCTGGAGGAAACAATCAAACGTGTAAAATTAGAAGCATAAAACTGTGTTTTTGTGCATGAATCACAAGAGGATAGCAAAGCAAAATAACAGTTACGAGTATGTTAATCAACTTTAAATGGCCAACAAATACAAACAGTATCAGGCTATAAATGAAAGGCAGTCACATTGCATGTACCCACACATGCTAAATTGCAGGTCTTTTCCTCAATTATTAAACAGTGCTGGCAATCATATCCCCCTGAAAATGGCTACAATGTGCAGACAGAATTTTTCCACCATGTTACCATGAATTAAAAAGTGTTGATGGCTGATCGATGTGTGACATATCCAACACATTTTGTCTAATTTGACCAATCCCAAAAGCTTGCTCCAGCTGAACACTCAGAGCAACAAAGTCTGAGGCAGAAGGCTAGAAGCAGGAGCTGCAGTTAAGTATTTTACGAGAAAAAAACGTGTATTTTTGAACAAATTATTATGAGCCTCTAAATAGAGACAACACTGTCACTTTAATCTTAATGAGCGGTGAAGTTTATTACACTGAACGGGAAAACGCATCAACCGAACAGTCGGTCTGGATTCATGTTTTCATGTCCTCTGTGCGTCTCTGGTGTTTTCTTCACGCCAGCAATAAATCGATGCATTCACCGAGGCCTACTCATCCCCACTAATTGCAGCTCATAGAATTTACAATTACAATAACAACAGAGTGCTCTGGTGAAAGAGGAAGGAGGGGAGCAAGATCAGTGCTTTCAAAGTTAATTTAAACATTTGAGCTTAAAGTGAGCCAGTGCTTAAAGGTCAGCTCAATTATCATGCGTTAATTGGACACTAGTTATCATCCACAGCATTGGACCTCCAGAGAGCTGTAACAGCAAATGTTGAGGAATTGAAAGTTAATAAAAAAACAATCGCAGACTTAAAACTTTGAGATTATATATGTGAAGGAAAACAAGGTATTAAAGTAATAAAGGATCTTCCACCAAACTTTTTGCTGTTGTCTTCCATTTGTTGAAAAAGAAAGTTTTTTGTTTATGTCTGATAATTTATTGTCACAAATAAAAACATCCATTGATATCTAGAGAAATGTCAGCTGGGTGCAGTGATAACAGATGGGGCTGTCGGGGCTCTGAAGGTGCTTAAACTGCAAGGCAGAAGGACTGAGGACTGCACTCTGGAAGATGAGCCTGTCCGGGAACCAACTATAAATAATTGGCTCTTTTTATAATAATTTGTCACAAGTATTGAGTTCAGGTTCAAGGTGGATAGAGGTGGACTTGAGTACTAATGCCAACTGCTTGCAATGACCGAGAGACCATTTGTCTTGAGCCATTTCACAAATGCAATTTACCCAAACACCACAACAGTAGGCTCACGGGAAGAGCCGAAGGTAATTTATGGATCAAAAATCATCAACGTTTTGACTCACTGATCCCATAATCTGTCTCATCTACATTTGACATTCAAGAAATGATTTGCTCATTTGCTATATGGCTGAAGTAGTTCTTGAGGCTTTTCTTATTAAAAAAACAACAACGAGAGAAGCACCATATCAAGAGAGCATTGAGAAGACACAAACAGTAGAAGCATGTGCGCTTAGTCGGAAAACGAAGCGTTTGCTTCTTCAATGCTTCATTCATTATAGTAAATTAAATATGTCAGAAGAATAAGGCAGACTTTATTATATCAAGAATGTTTTAGGCTGGAAGCACAGCAAAATCAGATGTGGCTGGTATTGTAAACATAACCGTAATTCCAGGGTGCAAAGACATCCATATCAAAGTAGCTACAATATTGTGAGATGAGTCTAGGTTATGCAGTTAAAAGTGTGTTCTGACCTGCTTTGTCTCAAACCACGCCTCTTTGTAGACTGATGCTGGAACTTGGTCTGACGTGGACAGTTGTTTTGATTGCAATACCAGGCAGTATCTTGACCAGGGCTGCAACTAACGATTACTTTCATAATCGATTAACCTGTCGATTATTTTTCCGATTAATTGAGTAATCGTTTGGTCCATATACCGTCAGAAAACGCTGATCTGTGTTTCTCAAACCTGGAAAGGATGATCTTGGTCTTGTTTTGTCCAAAAACCAAAAACTATTCAGTTGGAATTAATATGTTTCTTATATGGAGCAAAGAAACCAGAAAATATTCTATTTAAGAAGCTTTAAAATCAGAAAACTTGCTTTAATTGCTTAAAAACACTCAGACCGATTAATTGATTATCACAATAGTTGACGATGCATTTAGTAATCGATTAATAATCGAGTAATTGTTTCAGCCCTAGTCTGGACCATAACAAACACAAAGTCACAAAACCTATGTTTCTGATGGAACAACAATATCTATAACAGTCTCTTAAACCTGTGTATAGAGCTCTGGACGCCACATGACAAAGTTTGTTTTCATGAAAATGAGTTTACTGCACACTTTAAATCCATAGAAATTGAGCAATACTGTATATCTCAGAACCTGAGAGACTGAATATCTCTGACTCTTACAATGCTGCCAGATTATTTTCACAAGTATGAACATTAAAACGTCTGACATGAATCCAGGCCTGCAGTAACCCATCTTCAACTTTCTGGTAAGCTTTCCCTCATCTCACTCCAGAAAACGATTACACAACGCAATTAAAGTATGTAAAATAAACAAGATATTAAAGCTAGATAGTGTTCTTTACATGATATGAACTGATTACTACACAGGAGGAATCCATTGCCCGTGGGTTCCCATGACTCCTACTTCTTGGCTCGCTTCTTGTATATTTTATATCAGTAATCCACCTCCACCATCTCTTGGGATCTTTAAGGATCTGGAGAAATGCTTTTGCCTTAGCTTGTTCCTCAATATTTTGGCATACAGGACACAACAGCCATCCTACATCTTCAGTTTTTATGAATACAGATGAGTTGCCTGCTAATATGGCTTCGGTTAAATAAATACGTCTACATGAGTGCTACTTGTGTGACGTTAGTGTAAGTGTGTCGCATCTTTTAAGTCACATTGATCTCACCCCACTTTCTGCTTTTTAAATGCATGGCCGATTTACTCACAGAATACAAACAAAGCAATAACATTTTGCATTATTTCCTCTAAACTAAGCCGTTACAAATGATTCAGTTTAACACTTCTTGACTGTGCTGTGACAAATCTGCTGCTGTATACAAGTTAATTACAAGGCAAGCAAACAAAATTAAGCTGGTACTCTGACAGAAGCCTCGTCGTCCCTGGTGTATTTTGACCCACATTCGCTTACATTTATTAGGATCATACTCTCACGATCTCACAACAAACACAACCGCATCAGTGGCTTATTCGTGAGCATGTGAATGAAAATAATTGTTCAATTAATTGAGAATTTCTTTACTTTATCATTTATTTTTGAGGACCGGTTTATACAATATCGATGGATGTGTAATCCACTGGCTTGTCAGCTCTTCATATGTTTGGAGTGTAAACCCTGTGGTAATAACATCATCTGAAAGTAAAACTACCCCGACATAAGATACAAATAGTGTATATTAAAGATTGATGCAACTGGACAGCAGGTAAATGGCAACCCTGTTGGAGGATAAAGGTCCTCCACGCCTGACAGATGAAGACAAAGGACATTGGAAAACTAAAGCAGCTTTTCAGCTTACTTGCTCCCAGTGTCTTGCCTTAGTTTATTGAAAGGTGCCTGAAACAGTGAGGAACGACGTCTTGAGACTTAAGGATTTAAGATGCTGGCCTTAGTCTTCGTGATTAACTGAACAATCAAGCCAGTACATGTATTGATGAATGCAAACACCTTGAAATGGAAAAGGAGTGAATGAAGGTTTGTGTCTTTGTAAAGTTAACTCTTACTTTACACTGACGGTTGGAATCTATGCTTTCTTTGCTGTGTTTTGGAGGATGTGAATAAAACCACTGATACTGATCCACTATATTTATGTAGGTCCTGGTCTCAAGATAAAATGTGATCGTTTCTTTGAAGGTGTGGCTTCAACACGACATACTCTTTTGCTCTTCCTCTTTTTTGTCCTACTGTTGCAAACGCTTTTTTCACAGTTTTATAGTGTGCATCGATTCTTCCATGGTGTCATTTTACTCATGAGAAGCACAATGAAAGGAGCTTTACCAAATATACTTACTTACTGGGAACGTTTCAATCCTACAAGAATGTTTATTTAAAGAAAAAAATATATTATGTTACATTTCGCAGCCTGTCACTTAACTGTGACACTTCCTTTTTAGTAGTAATACTGTGTTGGAAGATAGGTCTTAGTTCATACTTTAACAATAAATCATATTCAACAACCTTCCTCACACTGAGATACTGTTTAACACATGTTCCCAAGATGGAATACTCTGTATTTGTGGTATTGCCTTCTATTATCGACGACCCTCTTTCACCCGTAGACTCGGGTGAAACCAACAACCTGAAACTGGGTCAGAGGGGTGAACGATCTGCAATGTCTAATTTAACGACTCTCTAGACAGGTCTCAGCCTCACAGGCTCAATACCTGTTTTTTTTCCAGCAGTTAGTCAGAACTGAAGAAGCCTCTTTGGATGAGAGGCTTAACTCAAGCAAGTCCAGTCGCCTACAGCTTACCACAGAAGAGGACTGTGGCCTGGATGACGGAGAACCTTCATGGACACTTCTATTACTTCTTTACGCTCCTGTCACACCTTTATAGGATGTGTATGTTGCTATGTTTAGCCGAGGAAAATGCAAAGAAAAGGGGCAAGGGAAAAAGACTTTATGTCCTGAATTTATCAGTAGAAAATGACCAAACTTTGCTAGACGACAAACTGCAGCCAATTGTACACATTACACAAATAGTATATAGAGCAGAATTTACCTAAAGTACCTGATTTATATTTTTTACCAGTGAATTTTACTATTGAATACAATTGTGTCCTATATTAATAAAATGTCATTTTCAGTACACTGTATCCCCATCATGGAAAGTGTTTGTGGTGCGTCTGACATAACGCAAACTTATGGAAAAACTGTTGAACCACTTTTCTTGAAGTTTGGAGACACTGCGGTGAATGGTGCCAGAAAGAATCCAGTACATTATGAAACTTGTGTTTCAAAGAGGAAGAATACAGGGTGTTCTTTTCACCGTCTACAACTTTTGCGATATAAAACTTTTTTAGACATTTCTGCTGAATTTCTCATTAGATCATGACTAAATTCAAGCATCTAGAGTGCTAGTATCTACAATACGAAGAGAGTTCAGAACTTAGTGATGGCAGAGGTATAGTATGTGCTCTCAAAAGTCTTGCTGGGTTTGGAGTCTAGCTTTGGACTCGGAAAAACCAATGACTAATCAACTGATAAAATATGAATTACTAATGAAAACAGTCATTGCAGGGCTCATGGAAAACATCATTATCACCGCTGTCACATTATATTTATAGATAACGCTAATGACAACACACTACAGGTGGACCACATCTGACTTTAGCTTAGAGATATCAGTCTGATAAATTGCACATGCTTTTTTTTTACACTTATTTTACCATGAAAACATGTCTTCAATGCGATTGATTAAAAGCCTATAAGACGTAATACAAATGAACTTAATTATGCAACACAACTTTGCACTATTTCATCATGTGCTTTAGATCTGAAATGCATAACTTCAGACATCACTTGTGTCAGTAATGTTAAGCATATTATGGTGTGCTTCATACATGTTTTAGATGTTTCCCTGCTCTAACATACCAGATTCAGGTGGTCAGCTCATCAGCAAGCACTGCAGAAGCCTGATAACAACCCATTTATTTGAATGTGGTGTATTGGACCAAGGAAACGTATAAAACATGCAGGGCAGTGGGCCCCCAGGACTAGAATTTAAGGACCCTGTTTTAGATAGCGGTGAGCTTGTTGAAGGCTACTCGCATGTTCAGGCTGCACTCATCATTCACTAGATACTCCTGTTTTGTCCTTATTTTTCCTAAGTAGTCGTTGCTTGTATCATTAAGGGTCATGTCGTCTGTGTGTGTGCAAACCCTACTCAATCGTTTATCTCAGATGGCTGCTTAGCCATTAGTGTAAAACAAGAAAAAAAAAAAGTTTCAGACAAATCGTGAGAAATTCAGCAAGACTTCACATTTAAGAGTTGATTCTATTTTGAATTGCTCAATGCCAGAATTCTGTCCAGGTTTGTCTGACAGGATGAACAACTTCACACTCCTGATTCACTGAGGTCCCAGGGTCTCATGTCCTTAATACAAAGATCAGGTAAACAGTATGAGATTTCTTAGGATTTGACTTGAGCTGTAATGAACTGTAACAAATGTGGGTATTAAATCTGCTGAACATAGTTAATAACTACACTTTCTAAAAACATATGTAAAAAATAGTTGGATGTTCGATCTTAATCCTAATTCCTAATAATAAGGTTGGGAAAATTGTAGTGGGCATGTTATTAGTAAGTATGAGCAGAGCATGAAATCAAATGTTTAACAACAATTAAAAAAGAAAAAGAAAAAACACTGACCTTGTTAAGTGCACTTTATATTAAACTGCTAATCTTTGTCTTTGTCTCTGGTGAAGAATGTACACGATTTAGAATAATGTTAAACCTGCTGCAGCACTCAGCATAGGGACGGGTAAATAGAGTTGTTTTTCTTCTCATAATGTCCTTTAGCATACAAATCAGAGGCAGTCATCACAGCAATGAAAGCCAGTGAGCCACGTTTAGGGAGATGTTGGAGCAGAAGGCCGCTGCATGCGTGAGGTGGAGGTGCAGTATCCCTAACTAAACTCCAGACATTTTCACTGCTCTTCTCCACGGGTGAACTAAGAGCTTTTGACTGTCAATAAATGATTAGCTTATGCTGAAGCTGTGGGGGCATGTTAGCTCCCGTGGAGACGGGATGGTTTGTGTAGATCCGTGTGTTTCTCCGACTGGCGTGTGTGTGTGTGTATGTGTGCATGTGTGTGTGTGTGTCATGGTTCTGAGCCTGCTTATGATAACGTGTGGGCATCAGGATGAATTTAAGGCAACAACCAATAATCCCAAAACAAGTCATCTATGCTATAATAAATAGATTAGGTATTATGTTCTTCAAAGAAACTAGTGCTAGTGAACAAAATAAACCAAACTCTACTGATGGCCCCTTTCAGGCTGAGAACTCACATTACAACAAAGGTGGAGTCTATTTTTATGTAGCATTACAACTGCAAGTAAACAACAACTGGAGACCTTTTCAGGATAATGTTGGGAATCTACGTGACCAAAATCAGCTTTACTGAACATGATTTCATTGTATGTTGTGTATTTTGTGTAAGAACACGTTTTAACCATAGCGAGTAAACTACTTCTATAAAAGCAAACTAATACACATTAGAATTATAATGACACAATGACAATATTATGGCCCCTGATATATTTATGATACAAGTGTTGGGTTCGGGTGTGTGTCGGTGTCATAAGTTCAACAGTTAAAATGTACAAATGAATGTGGCCAGAGTTAGTTCAAAGAGCTCAGTCTTTCCAAATGCAATGAAAATGATTCAGTGTTGACAAGAGGAATGCAGCGCTCTGGAGGACTTGCTACTGCTATGCCTGAATCATATTCTCATACATGCAAGACAAGGCCATTTTCATAGAGGATTAGAGTATTTCGAAGATTTAATTTTGTCCATGTAATGGAGTCTGGCACAAATCAGCATACACAAGAGGTTAGACTGCAAATACAGTGTGTGGAATTATCTTCACTCAAACACATCTGGAAAATAACCTCTCCTCTGTGTGGGCTTACTTTAACTTGGGGACGTTGGAAATAACTGTTATCTTGCATCTGAATCTTGGCAATTAGGGCTTTATGGATAATGACACTGACCTCTGATCCATTCACAATGAAAGGGACAATTAGATGGACATACTCTTGATGCACGCAGCCTTGAGTCTTGACACAAAGGGTTCTTTCTTCTTTCCTCAGCACCTTCACATGAGAGAAGACAAAGTAGATTTTGGTCATCGTAGGTTAAAGTTTTAGTTCATTCAAATCTGTATTTTATAATTGCTTTTTGGCACGACGTGCAATCCAGCACGTATGCAAGGGAATATAAGCCTTGATTTTTTTTTTCAGGCCCAAACCAATCGTCAATATGTAGATGCTGAGTTAAATGACATGTAAAATGTTTTGAGAAATAATTATAACTGATTACTCTTGTGTGCTAAGCAGCTTCTCAATATAAACTTTGGACTGAAGGAAACAACATTAACTATAATTGTTTTCCATTATGTCTAATTAGACCATTGAATCAATACTGCACAGGCTACACAGATACACTATAAATCAAGGTTAAGTATCAAATGAATATTTGTCATTGCAGCGATTTATCCTCCACATCAGGGTCGCAGGGCTACTGGTGCCAATCCCAGCTGACATGGGGCTAAAGGCAGGGTTCACCCTGGACAAGTTGCCAGTTCATCACAAAGACAAACAACCATTCACTCTCACACTTATGGGCAATTGATCTTAGTTTCTAATTAACCTCTGCATGATTTTGGACTGTGGGAGGAATCCAGAGGACCCAGAGAGAACCCATGAACATGGGGAGAACATGTAAACTCCATGCAGATAGGCCCTTGTCGCAAACCTGGGTCTTTTTGCTGCAAGGCAATAGTGCTAAACACTACTCCACCTGCCTACAATTAATCCATCACTGCAAATATGTAGAATGACACGGATACTTTACTCTGTAATTAATCTCATCAATGTATTTCTAGCCCCTTTTGAAACAGACTATTAAAATAAAGACGGTGTTAAACCGACACATTTAAGGGAGAGCACTGAATTTTTTCAAGGCTAACAGTCAAAAACATCACTAATCAGGTTAAAGCAGAAAGCACTACTCATTGCCACTGTCATTTATTGCAAATAACTACTACTGCTGATATGGATTTGCTGATTTGATCCTTCTGTGTCTTCTCTCTTGACTACATGTAAATGATAGAGCTGGACAACAACATGAGAATTCACTCTATGCACGTAAAGACGTAAACATAAAGAAACTTAAGACTCAGCTCCTTTACTTCCAGTCAGTTGTCGTTAAGGGGGAAACTTGAGCATTGGCCATAGATTCAAAATGGCCTGAAATGAAAAAGGCGTTTAAATTTAAGCGTCGTGAGGGGACAAAAGTGGAGCACCGTTGCATCCCTCTTACCATAAATAGTCGGGCTGGCTTTTTGAAAACCAGGAAGAGACCATGCATATAGTCAGTTATACCTGAACTCCGCAGGTAAAAATAAAGAAACAAAAAACAGGGAGATTGTGTTTAGTCAGCATTCACTCCCCGCTCAAATGACTCTGCAATACACAGGTTTTTTTTTTATTATTATTGCTTTTGTTAGCATAGCCATACTTTTGAAATCTTATCAACACGTAACAATACATGCATTGGTGAAAAACACAAACACAGCGCCTACCAACCACTGGCAATGGAAATGGTGTTAATTGCTGCTTTAGCATCTTCACTTGAAGGTATACTCGCCAATTTAAGTGTGAAGTAATATACTGGGAGACACAGAAAAACAGTTTGGTCTGTTCACAGATAGATTAAGTTGAAGAAAGAAAATTCCTAACGTGAATAGGAGTTATGCATGTTCAAAACCTGTAGCTATATTTTGCATATGATCTTTGCAAAAAAAAAAACCTACAAATGAATATGAATATTTGTGGTACACTGAAGCTCTGATGATGGGGTGAGAGCTGCCTCCATCTCAAAAAGATGGCACAGGTTGTACCCAGCCAGTGTGAAAAGAAGTAGAAATGTCAGCAGCCTTAATCAATATTCCCTGACTACTGTATGGGTGAAGTGATGCTTTTTGAGGCTGGTGGGCTGCAGGCAGATGTGAGATTTAGGAAGTGAGAGTAAATGTCATACCTTCTGCAACCCACCCTGCATCACTTCTGCCATTTTGTAGGGAAATCTTCATCTTAGTTCTCTTAGTCGTAACAGGATAAAGCCTTCTATTGTTTAAGAAGCATTTCAGTTCAGACAGAAGACATGCAAAATCTTGCTCATTTGTGATAATTGTGTTTACTAAAAATTAAAAAGGGGCTTAAGTTGTGTCTCTAGAGTTTACACAGGGAATGGGTTGGTGGACATAACCAATTAAGGATGTGTAATGTTTTAAGCCATGTAACACTTCAAAGTGTCTCTCCTAGCTTAGCACCATGTTGACACCATTTCCATAGCCTTAACACATTGTCCTATTCAGCTGACCTTTCTTAGGCAAAGGTCTAACATCTTGAATATGAATTATGAACACCAACTTTACTGCAAACTCTTGTTCACACAGTTTGAACGTTGTGCAGATGTTTCTTTTACAGCTGCTTGACTGAGAATGATATTAGGTCATTAATAATTTTCAGTCGCTCCTCATTTGCCACCAACGTGACAGTGGCAGCCATCTATCAGGACTTGGAGTTGGGGCAAAAGGGGAGATGGAGAGTGGACTCATGTGTTGGGCATTCATATACGAGCAGAATATCTTCTCTGGGGAGTTATTGGCTGGGCAAACACTGTATGACTGCACTGCTGATGCCACCATGGTGACAACGATCACTGACCATCTGATACCCACAGCAATATCCAAGAATTCTCAGTCTGCAAAGTGAAGAGCTGAATTAATTAATGTGTCAGCGTTTCAGCAAACAGATTAAATGTGATCACTTATTCAACTATTTAATCAAATCTGCCTCTGCAGATACACACAACCAAGATGTACACTCAAATTTTTTTTTTCTGATTTGATCACATTCATGGTCACAGTTCAATTACAGTCCAACATAGTTGCTGGATATAAATAGCCAGCACTTCATGAACTGTATTTAGGAAGACACAGGTCTGTATGCCAATTAGTCAAACCCATTTTAATACTTGTGTGACCCACTCTGTTATGTGTGTGTACAAAACACAGGCACACAAATGTAACTTTAGAACATTTAATTAGTTGTCAGAAAAGGGTAAATGTGTCTACTGTTAGTTTAAATTTACAATGTTTTATATAAAGTAACTCAAACTCATGACTTTTTTTATCATGCACTTTTAAGGTTATGTGTTAAAATGGTCAGCTATTAAATAATATAAGGCTTCTACATTAATACTGAACTTATTAAATCAAATAATTAATACGGAAAAGACAATACACACCATAGACACTGTCTGTTCACCCTGTTGCTGTCTGGCAAGCCATTGACATACCAACATACTTCAAAACAGTTTCTTTCCTGAAGAATTATTGAATTCATCCTGCACACCTTGCTATTAAATGAATATATATTTTATGAATTCATGATTTATTCTTTCATTTATATATTTTTTTGTGAGTAGCATATGTGACTTAATGAAAACATCTTGGGATGTTCACAACATGCAGCATCTGTTAATACTAAGCAACCACAACCTGGGAGCCGAATTAACACATTAAACTAAGAATTAAAATAAAACAAGTGTGTAGGAAAAAAAGTGGGTTTCACAGTGGATATTGAGTTGTTGGACTTACTTCTAAGACACGCTCTAATGTTTTCATCTCGGAACGCCCAGAAAAACAGGCACACTGCAATGGTTGTGCGACACAGTGATGTAAATTGCTCTCGTTCATGCATGTATTCATGCAAATAAGCTATCCGTGTGTTCAAAAGACACTGGATGTGTGAACAGTCTCAAATGATAATTAAATTGAAATTGGCATTAGCCAAAAACCTGCCAAGACTGCCAATACAAAGATGATTACTTCACCCAAAAAACAGTATATGCTTCAATGATTTCCTTCTGAATCTCACAATGTGAATCGTACACATACACACCCTAACCAGGTACTGGCCATAAGATCAAGGCACAAGTAAACCTCAGACCGAATAGCAATGACTGAAAAACACAGGTGCATGCAAAACAGATGCAGTCCTGGCGTTCTCGTCTGTGGCACTTATCTTTGGGATAAACTCTCTGTGCATTTGAACTTTCTCTAAGTTTGCTATTGTTAGAAAGGCATTTGCTCGACCCTTTTTTGTGAACGTCGTTTGTTATCGGTGGGTGGTTGGCTGTCCTTCCATCGACGGACATGCCTCCACGGCTCGTGTTCACCGGCTCGACTGAAAACAAACGCCCATAGCCAGGAGAGGGGAAGGGAGAAGGAGCATCAGCGGTGAGTTTTTGTGACAGTAAAAGGACAGTACACAAGGGGGAGCTCCGTAGAGAAAAGAAAAATAAAGGCGAAAAAAAACTGACAGACTTGCGAATTCCCACTTTAAAAGCCAAAAACCTGAGGGCCCAAACTTGTCACCAACGCTAGGAATACACTTCCAAACCACTGGCCCCATGCCAAAATCTCCCAACTCTCAAAATCTTAGGGTCATTTTCACACCAGATTTAGTGAACAAAGAGGTTTTCAGTGTGTCAGCATCACATGGTGCGAGATGTGTTGTGGCTGTCACAAGTGCTCAGGGATGTAGACAGTAAATTCTGACGTTATATAAATGGTACTTTGCATATATTTGGGGCTCTGCCGCTCTATTTTTGTTCCTGTGAAAAAATGCAACTCTGTTGCAGTTGCTTGCGCTCCTGCTGGGTACAACAGTTTGCCAACAGTTTACTCCCCTCTTTCATATGCAGAAAGTGTAGTTTTATTTGTCACTCCCTGAAACATTATGCACATTCACACTTTATAGTTTTTCCCAAAGTACTGGACCGTAATGGTGGCAGACGACCATGTGTCCATGTCAGTAGACTCTTCTTGCAATAGCAGAATGAACAGGTATGAGATTGGTAGAGCGAGGGAAGACAAATGGATCAAAAATACCTAAAAAGGTCATCAAAAATACAGTGCCCATCAGGGTAAACTGTAAAAAGTATGTGTGGTAAATACAAACACACTCAAGGGGTGAGTTAATTATTCTTTAAATAAAGTTGCTGAGTTACTTTTTGCATTTAGATATTAGATCATGATAACGCCAGTGCCAGAGTAACATAGCTTAAGGCTGAGGCAAGAACAGGAAGATATCATTGCACAAATGAAGTAAAAAGCAAAGGTCTGTGTGGAAGCCACTCCTGCTTCGCACTCCTAATCGTGACCAAAGGAAACAGGGTGAGAGCATGAGACTTGGAGTGGGCGGCAGCAAAGGCAAGCTCACTAGCGGAAGATGAAAGTAAATAAGAATTTGGAAGTGTTTAGAAGCCGAGTAAATACCCCTGGTGCCCGTCAAGCCTCTGTGGTGCTCTCTGTAGTCAACTCTACTTTCATGCTTGTAGCCTGGTGGTGGAAATCCTCTTCTATCATACTCCAGCAGTAAGCCACAAAAACAGCAACAAAGCTGGTAAGGCACGGGAATTGTTCGTAATCTTATTGTGGGTACAAAAAAGCTGAAACTGTGAATCCATCGTGTTAACTGGGGCTGCACAATATTAGGAAATCATGTGATGACGATATTACCTAGCTATCACTTATGAATTAGATACAAATAAAAGCATTTGTTTTGTCATGTATATTGGTATACTGTTAACACAAAGATGAAATATAAATATAGCAAAAAAATTTAAGAAAAAAATGCAGATTTTATTACTACTTTAATGTCACATGTAATGAAAGTGTATTTTTCACAGGAGTCTCTGCGTTGCTCACGTTATAGAGGACATGCGCTCATATTTCAGCCTTGTTTTTATGTTTTGAGAAGCATTTAACTCATTGTTTACCTGAATTACCTTTCAATACACCCGATGTGTGTGTGTGCGTCTGCTCACACAACAGACACAGAACTGGGGAGAAAGAAAGGAGAGGCACGAAATGACAGAGAAAACAAGCTAAAAGCACAGCCACACCGACCTGAAATAAAACAATCATTGCTCCCAACGAACGGTGGAGGAAACACGAGCCTGTTGATATTAATGATCGTGTGAAAGTTTAGGAGCGAACCGCTGTTGACCGAGTGTGAAAACATATCGGCTCAAGCAGGCGTTTGCGAAATGTATATCGCGCTTGTGGATATCGAGATGACGACAGATTGACAACATATATTAACATAGATCTATGTAATGTTACTGTGACTACGGATTGTGCTGCTAACCAGATCTGACACTCTTCACGCCATATTTAATCTGCATTTCTATAAAAAGATTGCAGCTAATGGCAATTTTAATTACCAATTATCCATTATCAATGCATTGTTTAGCGTTGAAATTGCTCAATTTGTCAAACCAACACTGAAGCGAAAATGCAAAAACAGACTGCATAATGTAGAAAATGGAAGCAGCATGTCATTGCTGCTTGAAAATTTTTAGTCGGTGTTCAATCAAAGTCAAAATAACTGCCAAGTAATTTTCTGTAATACATCTAATCAAGTAATTATACTAGCTCTAAAATGGAGTCGATCATTCAACTGAATAAATAATCCACACAGAGACGAGTATTTCCCGACGTCGCCTCCTTTGAAGAAAAAGACCAGCGCAGAAGAACATGTTTGGTCTTTCACAGGAAGGAGGAAGGGCATTCCTGCAGCTGAAGTACAGCAGGAAAAATGACACAACAACATGCCCTATTGGCCTGAATAACAGCTCTGAACTTTTTAGCAGCACAGACACCTCGGTGTGGGCTCTGAAAAAGAGGAGGGCTGTGTCACAGCTGCCTTTCACATGAAGACAAGACTTGCATCTTCAAAACCTTGTTAGTTCTCTGAAAAGGCCACCGACTAGTTTGGAATATTAAGCAGCTCATGCTGTCGGAAATCAAAAGGATTTTGGTGGAAATACGAAGCTTCAAAAAAGCCTTGATGGTATATATATCTCTCAATCTCCAGCAGATATGACAGTGTTGAAAAATAGAGACAGGGAAACAAAGAGCTTCAGAGAGCTGAGGGTGGGAGAGGTTATTCTTCTCTCCAAATTCTGCATATGCACATATCATATTATTCCACAATCAGTGAGTCCTGCTCTTAAAATGTCAAAATTTCCAACTGAAAAAAAGGCAGAATCAGAAATAGAAAGTGGGACACCAAAATGTTTCGGGTCATTGATCATAAAAGGCACATTCAGTTCTCACTTCCAGTAATGTCAAAATGCAGACTGCATTTACGGCATTAATAAGTAAGATACCCATGCTGTAATGTCTAGTATCTCTGCTTCTCTATTCTCTGTTGAAAGCAGGCAACTGAATATGGAGAAAACCAAATGTACTGCAATTTTGGAGATTCACTGGTCATTCCTCTGCTGGGTGGGGAACATCAAAATGGAAAAAAAATATAAAATGTTGTGAAAAAGAGGAGGGGATGAAGGACGGAAGCACATTAGAAATCTTGCCATGGCCTGTTTATGGATGAGAAAGCCTTTTTGTTCGATTTTCTCCAGACAAATCTAAGGTCAGGTATCTAATGAAATGATTAGATCATCTGAGGTCTAAGCAGAAAGACTTAAGGAAACTACAAGATTCCACAGAAACACTTCCAAAGACATGAATGTGCACTGCAGGTTTTTGTGGCTCGACTAAGAAAACATGTTGATTTAATCATGAACACTCCCTTTGCAGTAAAGTCAGATCACTTTTCAAGGAGATTTGCCTGACTATATGTCTTGCAAAATGTCTCCTTTTCCCCCAAAAGCTAAAATTATTTCTGCCCTTAAAGGATGATTCAATGCAGTGTTTGGTTAAAGTAAGTCTAAAAAAACAAAACAAAGAGTCACTTTTGAGATAATCAAGACAGGTGAAAGTGTCTCCTAAAGGAGAAAACTGATATTCATAGGAAAAAAGGTACATCAAGTAAATATCAATCTATAGCTACATTTCATACCTTTTTAATTGCATATGTATGCATTTATATGTACTTTCAATACATGTCACAAGCATTAACAGTAGGGTTAAAAGTTGGTGAATTTATAACCCCCCCCCCCACTCCGGACTCTATATGTGCTCTAAACTAACTTGCAATGTTCAAACCAAACTGGATCAAAACTGCCCGAGTCATTAATGTGGCAGTTAAACAAACACCACTGATTACAATACACCTGCCTGCAAAGCACTGGGGTAGTTCAGGTTACCTATGAGAGGTCCCTCACAATATAAATGCTCTTGACAAACAACACTGACATCATTGCAAATACATTTTACCTTGTATATTAAACATGGAGATCTCCAAAATTGTCTGGCTTGGCTAAAGGTGTAACCAATTCACATTTCACCTGTCGACATTAAAACAATCCTTTATTCTAAACTTTAGCTATTACCTTACCATTATATCTGTATTTCCATTCTATGCAACTCATCCTGCAAAAATGGCTGGACAGTCACACTCTCTTTTACATTGGATGGATAAAGGTGGTTTGTAGACATGACACTGAGACAGCCACGGCCCATCAATATAATCACTGCTGTCAGTGCTGAGCTGAATGGATAATGTGCTTCTCGGGCATGGTGTATGGATCAGTATAGGCAGTGAATAAGTAGAGGAGACATGCTTGATCCCAAATGGCAAAGCAAAGCCTATTTATTTGGCTGTGATTTCTCACTATGTAATTTTAAACCCTACACTGTAGTCAGCATTCCCAGGCCTTACAGACCTCAGCATAATTCCTCATGACAAGGGAGATAAAACCATTTTTTTAAATTAAGCCCAAAACGGGAATCACTGAATTCTCATGCAGAAATAAATTATAATTAACAGCTCACATATGCTCCTTTCTGGACAAGGAGTAAAAATGTAGAGGTTGTGTAAGAAGACAGAAACTGTACAAGGATAACACTTCTATGAGGCAGAATTGTGAGTTATAAAACAGCAATTAAACCGGAGGAAATTGTCTTTGAAATCAGTGAATTAATTAGCTTTGGTCCAATCTGTCCAAAAAAGTTTTACTACTAAACCAACTTGTTGGAAGTTAATTGAACATTTGATTTTTGTGAGGCTGAAATCAATAGGCAATTTAAAATGTTCCATTCATGGATGTCTGTGAAATGCATGGACTGGAGAATCGAGAAAGACAAAAGCTTGCCATTATGCTATAATGGTAAAATAGTAACTTGCTAGAATATCTGACCGCCACCATGAAATGTGAGTTAATATGCATGTCAAGACAATGTTCATAAAAATATCACTGCGGTGAAAAAACAGAAGAGCTGAATAGTTTTATTTATTTATATACTTTTTCTTTACATTTATATAGGCAATACTGATATCACGGCTTTGAGTGTCCACCAGTACAGTATTATTCTTGTTAATCAATATCTGATCCTGTGATTTTGACGAGTATCGGACCAATACCAATATTAACTACTTGAGGTATCTTTATATCAAGTAAAAGAGCACCTGAAACAAGTGCTGAATATGCAGATAAAGTAACTGCTGCAAATGACTGCAGGGAAATCCTCCTAGCTCAGTATGTCTCACCAATTTAGTTAAGTCTCCTAGGCTAAGGTTGTGCCTCCCACCTCAAAGAAGGAAAACGTAAAGGCCCATCAATTTCTCACAGTGGGATAAAAAATGTATTTGCACCATAGGAGATATCTACAATGAGACAGAACTGTGCTCTTTTCTAGATCTGAAGGACTGTTATAAACTGCCGGGGACTTCTTGTGTTTACAACTCAGGACAGCCTTCAGGGCTTATGGGGTTCCTTGAGATCAGCTATTAAGGAAGCATCCCTCACACATCACTCATATTATCACTGCACGAGGGTCCCCTGGGGACCTTGTTTCTGATTTGTTTACATATTTACTTGAAAGTACTTTAAAGACTTTCCTCTATATGGTCTTTGGAAGCAGGGTGTTGCAGAAAATAGTCCTGATTTTGATTGGGGATTTGTCTGGGCTAATATCAAATTGTCATGTTTGGAAAGCTGTGTCTTGTCAACTGTCAAATATCTGTTTGATTATGGATTATCTGGGGTATTAAAAAAAACCTAATCAAGTGTGCAAACCTAATCAAGTGTGAATGTCACAGACGTACAGCAAAGTAGGGTCGAGGAAGGATTACTTTGGTCAGGGTCTGGTTTTGCACTATTAGAGGGTGTGGAGTTATAAAGATAGCTATTAAAACAATTAACAAAAAATGATTCACTCATTGATAGCTCTCATGAGAGTGATTGTAAAATGGCAGGCTTTTTACTACACAAGCTTAGTGCTCAGTCTGAATCCTTAAATTCGTTGTCATTTGCACTCTTAAGGCCTTTGCAAAACATCAGCGATGTAACTCAACGTCACAGGAATTGCAAGGAATTGCAAATAATTTGGAGTTGAATTTCGATGCACTCTCTATTCACATCAAGAGCAATGTGGTAAAGAAAATAAATAGAGAACATTTTAAAATATTGGATAACTGGAAGAAAAATACCTCAACCACATACAATCTTACTCTTTAAAATAAACAATCTACACACTGCGCCACTGCTTTCTACAGAAGGGACGTAACTCTAAACCATAAAAAGGCAACTCAGTAAAAAATAGCCTACATCATTTACATGAATATTCACACAACTCCCAAAGTATATACAGTACATTAAGGCAATGAATGCCTACTGCAAAGACAAAGAAGTGCACAAAGTAAATAATGCCAACCATACTGAAGAGTAATTACAGTGCAGACTACATTAATAGTAAAATTCAATTGTCAAAATAGGTGACAATTAATTCATTGATTAATCATTGCAGCATTATTCCTGATGCATTGCTGCCCTGAAGCAAGCCTTAGACCAGGGAAAACTTGTTCAGATGTTGATAGCACTTTCATAGATATTGCAAGGGTGTGTTTAGATAGCATTGTGCAGCTACATAGGTGGATGCACAACTGATACTCTGCTTGTTAAACCCACTGATGCTCTGCACACTCACTTTCACTTTGCCTACAAACAGATCCATTTCCTCTGCCGAAAAGCATTCTCTAACTGCCCTGTACAATACTGTGCCCATAATGTATGATTGTTTCTCAATTACTATATTGGAACACAATATTCTGGAAACATCTATGCAGTTTTAAAATGATAATTGTTTTGGCAAGAAACACAGCTTCTAGATTAAAGTGTCAAGTATTTAGTGTGTCCTACCCTTATGGTGCTTTTCCATTATACAGTTCTAGCACTACTCGGCTCTACTCAGTTTACTTGATTGGAATATCAGACACATTGTTTTCATTACTTCATAGTATCTCCTCAACATGGGTGGGGTGGTCATAGCTGCACTAAACTGCTGTGATGTTGTTTTATATGAGCCACAAACACAAAAAAGAGAGGAGACTGAATAGAATAGAAGAAATAGAAGAATAAATCCCTCAATCACAAAGCATAAGAATGGTTGAATGGATTGAAATTTTTAAGGATTAAACACAAAGATTTAAATCAAATTAAATATGCGAGGCAACAAAAAAAGTATTGTCTCAGCTACATAAAGGACAGCAATTATTTGGAAAAGAGAACGACATGAAGTCGTGAGTGAAGAGCACTCAGTCAGTCTAACACAGATGGCATGATCAACTTCACTTACCCAGCATAAGCTAAGAGACAGAACGGTGATATTTCAGTTCATTGCCACTGAATAGACTTTTGCAAATCACAACACAGCAAGAGACAATTCTGGCTGACAAATAGCGCTATATTATTGGCTTTAATTAAGCAGTGCAGTGAGGTTCTTGGGTTCAGGCACTGACGATGTGATAGACAGTATAGAAGGCAAAGGCACAAATTTTCCACACATGATCATGAACCAGAGCATCGCACTCCCCACAGGGTGTTACAATTCTTTGGAAAGCCTATGCGGACAAACCAGCTCATAATCCTGGCTGCACACAATACAAATGCAGTGTTAGACAAATGTCTCTGGAAGACATTTGTACAATGAAAGCCAAAAAGTGTGGAGCACAAGGAGATGGGAGCATAGTTGTTCACTCCATGCCTTAGGGCATCTGGGGCCACTTTCTTTTGTTGTATGGGGTGGCTGGTGCTTAGCATTGAGGAGAGCTATAGAAGAGGATGCATGGGGGAGGGTTGTGGCTACAAAGTATGCAGACATGAGCTGAGTGTGTGTGTGTGTTGCCTTTGAAGCAGGGCATATTGGATGTACTGTGAGGGTCAAGGTTTAGAATAGCAGTGTCCCTCAAAGAGACTGGACTCATCTGGCTGCTTAAATCTACAGCCAGAAGTGAACCAAAGAATGTGGGCTAGAAAAACAAGAAACATGTGACCTAAAAGTGAACAAAAGCAGTCGCTATGAAGGGCTGGTTGGGTCGAAAACTTTAAAGATCTTAGAAATCTAGGATTACAGTCTCAAGATATTAAGGTTTGAGAACTGCCAATAAACTTGGTTTGGTGAAACCTATTAATAACATAAAAAAGGCAAGACACAAATGTACAAAATGTGTTTTTTCTGAGAAGAGGTTGACACCACAACTGAATTGTGTTGTGACATAACAACAATAACCTTCCTTGATCCTTGAACATAACCATCATCAAAATTGATCTTCAAGCACTATAGCACACAGGGGTTGAAACATAATGCCCTCTTGCAGTTCAATGCCAAGACCAGGCAAAATCAAAGAGTAGTTGTAGAGCTCGTTTTGGGATGGTTTATTACATTAAGTGTCTTAAGCGGTAGACAAATTAAGCCACATCTGGATACCTTATGACAGCGTTTTTCCATTATTCAGGTCTAGCACTACTTCTACTCTACTCAGTTTGGTATCAGGTACATAGTTTTCCATTACCATAGTGGCATGAAACTGCTGTGACATTGTTTTATACACAACACAAACACAAACTAGTGATGGCAAAGCAGTTGTTTTTGGTGTAGTGAAGTTTTCTGACCTTTCTACATCACATCCAATGTTTGCTTTGTAGGATTGGTGAGGCTATTTGTGGTAAATCTAACATGGCATTCTATGTGTCTCTAAGAGTCAAAACAAAAAGAAGTAAAGTCGACAGCAAGAAAAACCTCAAGTTACAAAGTTAAAAGTTTGTGTGCGGCCAAAACAATCAGGACACCACAAATCAATCAAAAGAAGGACAGTGCAATGTCCCCCAAATCTAACTGGCAAAAGAAAACAGATGGGAGAGTTTCAAGAGCATGAGGAGAGAATCAGCCTCATACAAACCTTTCCTTTCATGATATACTAAAAAGATGAACCTATTCATTTAAAAATATTCAGTCTCCCAAGATGAGAAATCAAATCATTCAGCCAAAATGTATGATGATTTAATTTAAGTAACAGAAAACAGTAGTTCTCTAAAGGACAATTTGAAGAATATAGCACTGAACAAAGAATGTTGTGCGTGTTATCACTCCCATAGTTAGGACAAGATGCAGGCACAATAAAAGATAGTCATTACTTCTGTTAATTAGTCACATCTGATTTAACTTTTGCTCAGATGATATAGTGATCACTAGTTTAATAATTCAAGCTGCAGACATACAACTGCCATAAACACAAACGTGTTATCTTTCAGTTGATCTTGCTCCTGCTGATTCTAGTTGAGACAAACATGTTAGGACTAAACATAAAACAATCTGTAAGCACAACAATATGTGATGAAAAGGGAACTACATAATTGAGGGTGCAGATCAAAGGCAACATAGGTCTCAGGTTTAAGGATAGTAATTACTATTGTGTACAAAGCAGAAGCCTGGACATGTTGCAAGCTGCATAACCGGCTTCTACACAGCCATGTCTGCACAGTACAAATACCACAGAAAAAAGGAGGACAAATATATCATCAAGTTTAACGTATCACCAATTTAACATGACCGTTCTCTGTCCTGTGCTTCTCAATGTTTTAAACAACCCACTCATTTAAAATAAGAAGAGAGAACTTCTGCCACAAGGACACTTCATGCAGTGTCGTGAAATGTGCTGATTAAGGGCACTCATCAGGGAGGAGACTGAAATGGCTTTGGAAGGACATACAACAATAAATCAGAGCGGAGACATAAAACAAAACTCTGCCAGATTCAGCAACATTTCATACTTTCTGAAGATAATGATGGTTTAAGACTATTTGTGACGTGTTAATGCCACAGTAAAATATTGTAAAGTTGTGTAAATACACCCAGCCAAGAAACCAGAAGCTATGAACAACATACCCAGGGACCAGAGCTGTATCTCTGCCTTTGTCCATTGATGGGGTAAAGACTGTAAAAGAAAGCCATATTCTTGTAGGACATTCTTCAACTATATGTAGGACAAGCTGCAAGACTACATTCGAGTTATGTTGGTCTTAATATGCAAACATAAACATCATGCAACATGGCATTATCCACTGGAGGAGTAACTTCAGAAGAAGTACATTTTGCACCACAGCAGGAAATACATCTTAATACATCCAAGAATACAATCCATACATCCATCCATCTACTCATCTTCTACTGTTTTAATCTCCACATGAGGGTTTTGGGGGGTGCTGGTGGGCTGGGAGGGGTAAAGTCTAGACAGGCTGCCAGTCCATCACAGGGCCACATAGAGACAAACAACCATGCATGTTCACTCACACCTGTGGTCCAATTTGCCTAATTCCCAAATCTGCATGTTTTAGGACTGTGGGAGAAAACCAGAGAACCCGGAGAAAACTTGCTGACAGTCCATCTATCCATATTTATACATCCCATTCTGAACCTGAAATGTCTGGAGTGGTCAAAGTTCAGTCTGACATCACAAAACATGTTCATGGCAAGCAATGGCATTTCACTTCAAAAAGGTCAATGGTCAGTCATAAAATTCTTTAAAAACATCAACTTGGAAACACTGGCCCCTTAAAAGCATAACTCGGGACCAGAGGGGAAGGCTGTGTTCATATTTCTTGCAATTTGACTTCTTGGTATAGGCAGTGTCTCTAGTCTTATAATGTACAACAGTGTTTACCTAAAATAATCAATAGTTGTTTTGTCTTTTCAAGGCAATTGAGACATTCCTGTCTTCTTATTAAACAAATGTCAACTTCTGTCAATCTTTGATCACAAAATGACTTCAATCCAAAATAGCAAGGATTTGTTCTATTTTTTAGCATGTTTCAACAGATAATTTAGGGATATGAAACCATAACTTAAACAAATTCATATTACTGTTCTGAGAAATTGTCATTTATTACATTTCCGGCGCTATAAATATATTTTTTCACTGCTTCCCATCAGCCAGGGCATAAACAGAGTATGTTTATTTTAAATAATGATGGGATTTTTAAGCAAAAATGCAAGTTGAAAATTAATGAGTATTATCCAACAAGTATTCCTTTCATTGTCATTTTCAAATGACATGAATTTACTGTGTCACCATCTTCTTCTTCTTTGAAGGAATTTAGCTATACTGTGTCCTGCTGGTATGAAATATTTTATAGGATTACACATTGTGCATGGGAACTCATTTTATGAGGAATTTCAGATTTTTCAATATTTGACTAAAAATAAAGTTTGTGTCATCGCATGGTTACTGTTTCCACAGAAGCACTTTTTTTTCAAAGTTTGTGTATTAAGACCCACATAACTTTAACGTAGTATTGCCCCACATACAGTATATTTGAAGAATGACCTCTTTTACAGTTTATACACCATTAATGGACACAGGCAGAAATACAGCTCTGATCCCTGGGCATGTTATAGCTTTTTCCTTTCAGTCATTAACAAGAAGAAAGCAAAGAGAAAAGGTCTTCCCTGGAATAAGCCATAATCAGATTCAGCTGTGTGGAGTATTCTAATTGTATTCACATTGTTTAGGCATGTACATCTTAATTTGATTGTAACCTCTTATAGCATACAGTATTGTCTAAGATAATATCAAAAACTTAACATAACTTGACTTAGATAATAATTAAAATTATAATTAATTAAATTTTAAAGGATATTGACTAATTATAGTATTGTTTTAGCAGCTCATGTAAACATCACAACCAACAAAAGTCTTCATTAAAGTAATAGTCACTGGGTGCTTCCATCAGCCTGTTATTATGTGCATTTCAATTTACACTTCAAACCCCTGAATAAAAAAAATCTTTAACTGTAGCATACAAGGTTCCGTGCTCGAGGAAGGAGATGCTATTGACAGTGACCGAAAATGTGAATACGTTCGATGAAAACAGATTCAGCAAACATAGTATGATGTTTAGAAATTACGCGACTGAAACACCAGTATGGTGGAAAAGGTGTAGCCTCGCAGATGGGAGGTGGAATATGTGTACAGATGAGGAAATCACTACTCAAAAGAGCAGAAGAAGCAAATATTGCTACAATAATGGGAAGCAGCATTGAAATAAGAAAAATAATAAATACTAAATAAAAAATACTCTTAGTTTACATCACCAAGTTGCACCTTTTCATTATTCTTCATTATTCTTCCCTGATTTAAAATTGTGCATTACCTACAACTGCTTGTCTTGATGAACTGCACCCTACTATTTGCTGAACAGCAGTGGATGGAAACACAAATCAATTTTAATGAAAACCTGTTTACTGAGACAGACCAAATCCACATTCCAAGCGCTCCAAGATGTTTAGAAGAACCTTCCTAATACTAGCATGAACAATACATATTGACTGTAAAATGATATATATAGAGCTCCATCTCTCTCTCCCTCTACATATATATATGTATAATTTATTTATTTTTAAAAACTACTCGAGATTATAATGCCCACTTTACTTTTAGCGTCCAAACTTCTGCACAGTGCTGTGGCTTTTGAGTTGCAGCAGAATAAAAGCATATTTAGTGGAAACCCACAGCTAACTTTGATTAAAACCAAAAAAGACCAGTGGCACAGGTCGAGTTAATCAGTTTCTAAAGCGATCCATTCAGAAAAAAACCAAAACGCCTGTCATGGCTTCCTCGTGTAGCCACCTCATCACAACCTCTCCAGGAGGACAATAAGGTAAAGCGCACATATTTAGAGGCGACATTGTCAGCTAGCTGGTAAACCAACCAAACAACCAACATTTACTTTATCCCTAGCAGTTGTGTTGTTAGCATAGCAGCTAACAGGGAAATGCATTTTAAAGACAGTCAACAATCAGAATTGAAGTTACTGCACTCCCCTGCTTCCGCTGACACAAGTCGACAATAGCGGGGTTAAATCACACAACATGACTGTTTCGCCGGGATATACTGTGACTGACAGAGAGGGTAAAGCTGGAGGGATTTAAACGTTTCTCTGTTGATATAAAAGTCAACTGTGGTAAATATCAGCTAGCACTGCATGTCTGGACAGGGGACGCCAACAAGACCTTCCAACCTTACCTGGAGGATTAAACGTGTCCTGAAGAGCAGGACGTTTTACCGTGACGACAGTGGTAATTATCTCGGCTTCGTCGCTTAGTTCTAAACAGTCCTGCTTCATGTACCAGCGAGATCATGGACTGAATGTGCTGCTTCCCTGCCACAACAGCGACTGACTGCAGTTTCTGATCCGCTTCTCATTGGGAAGGATTTTTGATATCGCGAGATCTGGCAATGGGCCCGAGATTTCATGGACCAATTAAAACCTTGTCCTGTGTTGTGTGTTGAACGTCTTGTGCTGGAATGAAAAGAAGACAGAAAATACTAATATTATTAATAATATATAAATACATTCAGAGTTTCATAATAAAAGTGTTTGTTTTAACATGCAACAATATATAATTCACAATAAAAACGTATTTATGATGAAAAATGAATTTATTAATAAAAAAAAACATACATACATAACTGATTATAACTTGTCATCACTTGAAGGGCCACCTTAATTCAAATAATTAAACCTCTTTTTTCAAAGTCACATAAACCATGTGGGAAAACAACTAGATTAGTTTATAAATGTGACTCAGCTGATGTAAGTTTTCAGTCTTTGAGGCAATAAAGATTCAAGTGCTATTGTCCTTTGGTATATTCCGGGCAAATGCTTAAATACATTGATACCAAATTGTGTATAGTACATGATGAGAATGAATAAAAGAAGATGATATCATCACAGGCAAACGGATGATGCAAGACTGCAACATCTTTCCTTTGAAAAATATTTTTCATTTTCTCTGAGACTCTCTCTCACATCCATATTTATTCTGAATTATTGGATGTATGTAGGCTACTGGGATGAGCCTGGTATTGGCTGCATTTTGGTCCCATTGCAGTATATTGCATGGACGCAATGGCACCATGTTTTATACAGGTATTAACTGATCCCAGATCAAATTCATATTTTGAAACTAGTGCCACATAGAGGTTGTGTGTGAGACGTGTTAACACTATACTAAAGGTATTGCAATGACGTGTCTCTATCGCAACAACTTAAGGTTGAGTTCCTCATCCAGTTCAAAATGGTTTAATACTGTCAAACTCATTTTAGTTCAGAGGTCACATACAACGCAATTTGATCTCAAGTGGCCCAGACCGCAAAAATAATAGCATAATAACCTAGAAACAACAACATCTCCAAATTCTTCCCTTTTGTTTTTATGAACAACTGGACATTTCTTTAGAATAAAAGTGCAATTTCAACAATATTATGCAAAAGTTTACCATTTACACATACTTACAGATCACAGTGGACCAACAAAGGCACAAAACATTTAGTCAGATGTATCTGAAACTGACAAATACAGTTTTTCCACATTATGATTAGACTGTACTCACAATGTGAAAGTTTTAACAAAGTCATCTTGTGGTCCGGATTGGACCCTTGGGTGAGCCAGTTATGGCCCGTGGGCTATATGTTTGACACCCTTGATCTAATACATTCATGAGCAAGCACCTATGACATTCTCATCAGTCTCAGTTATTTTTTCTTGTGTGAATTTGCAAATGTTGACGAGCTAAAGCTAAAATTGTAACCACATTATAGTCTTTGAATCCCAAGGCTGAAGTCACTGCAGAAGTGCCTAAAACCTGTATTCTCCTGAATGACCACCAGGGGGACATTTTACTAAATAAACCGACTTGATTTAAAACATCAGTAACATCCTCGTGCACTCAGTGGGATTCTCTTCTCTCTTTTCTTCTCCACTTCTACCCTCTTATTCAAACATGTTCTCTTTTGGTTACCAAAAATAAGATGAAGCCAAACAACAAAGCTCCAAAACAGCATACAGTGTTGTGTGGAGCTTTATTCTTAGAGTGAAGGATGGTGAAATTATCATATACAGCTTGCATCTATTTATTTATTACTGTTTTTAATTGATTAACAGGGACAGGAAATCACAACCGCTGGACTTCATTTATCTGAATAATTTCCCTAATTCAAGGCAGAAAGCTTTCAGCTGCACTTGATATTAGATGTTAGACAACAGACAGAGATGGGCTGGGATTAAAAAGAGACAAATCAAAGCAAGCTGTCCTCAAATGACAGAACATCTCCTAGGTTACTCACATTTCTCTTTTGAAAAAAAAAAGAAATTAAGTAGCCATGGTTCATCTAAATCTGCTCCTAATGTTAAAATGATTACTACAACATGGAATTGACATGATATTACAAATGTAATACCTTATTGTTACGTTGTTGCTACTATATGCTGTAATATAAAGTTGCCACAAAGAATGATGACATTTTTGGAGCGAATGCTTAATTTTGTTTCCAAAGCAGCCAGAGGGACACGGTCCTCTCTGTGAGCCTTTGTAACGGGCACCAACTCCAAAAGTGACTGACTGTGAGAGATAAGGTGCTCAAACCCCCACCTTTTATTTGATGTGTGCTATTTGTATGCTGAGACTGTCCCTCATTTTAACTTTTGGAAAAAGGAGAGTTACTGCACCACTTGAATGTGGTGTTTGCTTTATCTGATATCAACCCCAGGCACAAGGAAGAGAAATGAAGTGACAGACATTGCTGCATGGACACAGATAGGAGGAGAGACACCTGAATTCAAAATAAAACTCTTATACGGCCATATCAATGTGTCTGTATTTCACCATATCTCTCAGCGCCATGTCACTCACTGATATGTGTCCTTTTTATTTAGCCACATCTTATATTGCACCAGCCCATGCTCTGCCAAGTCTAACATAATGTGCACCAATGGAGATCGGCCTCCTCATAAAATAAACAAACACCCATAGAGACCATTGAGATTGATAACAGTTTTTTAGTTGCACTGCTAATTTACATGCTTAGTCCTTGGGAGCAATAAAGTTGTGGTGCTAATGGAAGATGAAGGCCAGCAAAGGGAAATAATCAAATGCTAATTTTCACACAAGGTTCCCTGGGATATAACTGATGCAGTGCTGGACGCAGTGTGACTGTAGAAATGCATTGCCTGTGAACTGCTGCTCCTGTTTTATAATATGTTTTAATGATGCATATAGTAACATATTTATCACAAAGAATTTTTTTGTAGTTAATTTCTCTTGGACAAGTGCACAACAGGACCCAAAATGGCTGAATTAGACTAAGGCAAGATGTGATCTAACATAAGCTAGTTTGTATGATTGTATTGTGCACTCGCAGACGGCAAGGACACAAAAAGCCACACTGCAGTGCTGGAAACAAACATTAAACACTGTAAACACTAATCATTATGAATATTATACTGTATTCTGTTTTGAAAAAATAAAACAATTATACAAAACAAAACAAAACAATATCATGCATGCAAAGGGTTCATTTAAAGCAAATAGCTCTTGCGAATGTATTTGCACGCCAAATTCAAATCATTTCACATTTTATACTGAAATTAAGAATCTGAAATAACTCGTACAGCATCCCTGAGTCACCACGAAATAATAGAAAAGTGACCGTAAACAAAGCACCAGCTACAAAAACCGCATTATACGTTTATGTTTTGTATGTCATTACTGTCCCACTGCAGCAGCAGCACGTCAGATCTCAGACACTCGGATTAAGATTCAACACAGACACAAGTCTATGTGATGGATCCCAGCATCCAGAGTGCAGTATGAGCACAGCTTTTATCTTTCCTCTTTATCTGCTCTCATGTTGTCATAAAATATTAATGCCCCGGTGGCTTGTTGATTTTATAAACACTTTCTCTGATGAACATGCCGTTTAAGTAGTGTTACCAAAAAAAAGTGGCTGAGTGCAGGCAAGTTGCAATCTCAGTTTTTCATCTTTGGATGCAAATTCACTCCCACTCTCCCTGCTCTAACTTTAAATTTATTAACAAACTCACTGTGAAGATGAGTGTAGCCTATCTTCACCATGCATTGCAGCTAACCCTGCCACAGATTCATAGATAAAATATTAGAGAGAAATATGAAATTAATTCAAAATGAACTATGAAAAAAAAGTATATATATGTATATATATATATATATATATATATATATATATATATATATATATATATATATATATATATATATATACACATATACATATACATATGAAAGAATAAATGATACTGAAGGCACCTCGTAAAGTTATCTAAAAACTGTCACAGTCACAGTTTATTTGATAAAGATTTATGTTAAGGCAAAACTCAATAACAATCTTGTGACTAAACCGGTTCATGTGCATATTGATTTTTGAAACCATTCACTCTTATTATTTATTACCTTTAAGCATTTCTGGTGATGGTTTTTAAAACGGCTCATTTTTCAGGGCATTATAGAAGTGCTGAAGCAGACAGACGCCAGCTTCTTTTCGCTTGCTATCCATCATGGAGCTCAGCGGCCTTTGACAAATTCAGAGTCTGTACACTTGTCAGTGGATGCATATTTTGTGTCGTCTACGCTTTCACCGAGCATATCTGTCATGCTTTGTTTTACCTGGAATCAGTGATGAATATTTGCTCACAGTGTTCATCATCATGCTTCTGAACTTAATAAAATACTTTGTAATCTTTGGAAACAGGGAAGCGAGTGAGGACTCTGCACAGTTTTTTGACACACGTCTGTGACTGTTTGTTGAATGTTTTACACAAAGCCATGCCGGCTACAATACATCACAATCTCCGCTGTGTCTCACTCTGGTAAAGTTTCAGAGTGCGATACAATCACCATGAAGCTTATAGCCACCTCTTATGGCATAATGGAAATGATACAAATTAGGCCATGGTGTTAAAAACATAAACATCATGCATGTTAGAAAAAAAATATATAAATTGTATTATGTCTAAAGTGTTCTCTCTCTTTCCTGGTGTGGCCTTTCAGAGTATTTGAAATGCAAGAGACGGAGCCATGATGCTTCTGTATGAGATGGAACGAATGCCCTTGATAAATGTCAGCAAGCTGCTGAAATGATATTCCTCATGTCAGAGCGTTACGTATACAGACTTTATATTTTCTATTTACAGTTTAGAAACATGTTTAGATATCTGGTCATAAAGCATTGAATTGAACAAACTAACAATTTTCACATTGAGACAATAAAAGGCAAACCTTAATTTAATGCAAATCCATGTGCATGATAAACTTAAAGGTATGTTATCCAATAAATATGATGGTATTTGTCACAAAGTGAAACCTTAAACCTGTATTTGGTGCCAAATGATGAGGTCAGAGGTCACCAAAGTAGGATTTAGTTGCACTGGCTTGCTGAGTGACCAGGAACCGAACAAGGGCGGCTGATTCACAGAAAGAAAATAGAGCACAAACAATAAAACATATTTACACATATTACACCTATATACCTGTCTGTACGTTTAATGATTTTATGTACAACAACATAGACTGATAAGATTTCAGGGAGGTTTACAATTGTACATTACATGGCAGACATGGGAGTGTATTTGAAAGGGTAAAACACAGTATGTAAATAATACTAATAATAATAGTTGTTTTTAATTTGATATTTTGAATCTGTAAGAACAAGAGGCAGAGGCTAAGTCTGTACAGTGACATTCGACCGCTCCAGCTGAGCAGGATGGAGAGGCTCCATTAAATTTTAATTGTATGTAGCACCATTCTCAGTGCGCTGCCATTTAAGATGCTTTTGACCTTCTTTTTCTCTCGTTATTCTTCAGCCTAGTGTGTGTGTATCGCATCAGCCCTCTTGTCAGCTTCTCAGCATGTGATTAAAAGGAAGGATGTTGAAGAGAAATAATATATTTCATAATCATTTTAACGTCTATTAAATGTGTGGAAGACTGAAGTTTAGTTCAGTTCATTTTTAACCGCATGTCAGTGTCATTCTTGAACACGTCGGAGAATGAAGACTAAAAATGAAGAGTGACAGTTTCTCCCAGTTCCAGCTGGATGTGAGAGGAAGAATCACGTGAGCAGGAAGTGGCGTGTTTAGGATGCATGCTGGGGGACACTAGTGTGTGTTTATGGTCTTCCTGTCCTGGATGGGTGTTGCATTACAAGGTACTATCTCCAAACTGCCAGAATCAATTAACATAAATAATAAATGTGCACTGACGCTGTTGGTCTGGAGTGCTCATTTTTGCTCCAGCTCTCATCGCAGAAGGTGCGTTTTAGCTAAAAGGTCAAATATTATAAAATATTCCTCATCAGTTTAAAAGTGTAATGCAGAACTTTTAAACATATACAAATGTCTGTTTGATTCAGAAGTACATTTTATTGTGTAAAAACCCAGTTAGTTAGCAGCGTGACAGGATAAAGGTTCATTGCCCCTGTTTGCCCTTTGCGCTGCAGGTGTATACACAAATACTCCCTCAGTCAGGTCTGATATTATTGTTTGACGCAGTCAAAGGACACGGCATACAACGTTAAAGTTTAACGTTTAAACATAAAAGTTATACACTGTAGCTTTAAAGGTTTAGCCCATGTCACACCACACACATCTCTGCAGCCTCCAGAACCAGAATAACAGAGTAACGTGAGCATATCCTGGCTCTCAAAAAGGAACTAACTCACCTGGAGAAGGAGAGTGTGGACTAACGTCAGTGAGAACGCTGGCATCACACTCCACTGAAGATTACTTCAGACACCTCAGCAAACACAGCTGGAACAGCTCACACATATTATCCACATTATCCAGGTCAACGGATGATAACTAGAGGTTGCCTTACTTTATCCTGCCCTGTGTACAATCAGTCATTCATTCATCCATTCATCCATGGTCCTGTGCGTGGTGCTTTCGTGATCTCTGGATGTTTTTCAGGTTTCCTCATGGAACAATCATGGAATTAAAGGCAGCTGGCTACGGCCCCCAAGCTCCACTATGATGCCAGGCTCTTCATCGCCCCCCGGACACCATCATGGGAACAGCTGGACTTTTTGAATTTCTGTTTAGTTTAGTTTCAAGCACATTTTAACCCTTTGAATAAATACCAAAATACCCAATGCCAAACTATACAAATAAATTCAAAAAGGCAGCACACACACCAGTGGGTGACGTCTCGATGAGCTGTTACCGAGACCCTGATGTTCCCATCTGTTATAATGAGGATTTAGGGTGTGTGAAATGATAGGTGTAAATCGCTGAGTGTGTACATATCAATGGTGCAACTCTTTACAAACAAACGTAATCTGTGTCGAGCTGACACTTGTTCTTGTGCTTCATTCATCATGTTTGCATGTGTCACACTCTGTTAATGAAGAGGGATTTATTGTGATTGATACAAGTGAGCAGCATTATGTTACTGAGTCAGCTGTAAATAACTGACATTCAAGGTGAAAGTCACGCAAATACATCCTCGTTATTCAGCTCGGGGAGGTAACGTTCTGCTGTTGCAGCCCCACTTTATCACTATGGCAATGAAGCACTGACCTCTTTATCAGACAGACAGGTTACATTGCATGTAGATGCAACAGTTGTTCATCCAGATTATATTTAAATGCAGTTCTTAGGCGTAGGAAATGACTTTATCAGAGAGTTTCATATGGAGTTTTTCCTTTGAGATCCATTTTCTACCACTTTATTGCAGGGTCACTGTGCCAATCTCAGCTGACATAAGGCGATGGGCGAGGTGCGCCCTGGACAGTTTGCCAGTCCATCGCAGGGCCACAAATAGAGACCAACAACCATTCACTCTCACATTCACATCTACGGTCAATTTAGAGTGACCAATTTGACCTAATCTCCATATTGCATGTTAGATCTAAACACAATCTGGTCTAGATCTAACCAATATAGACTATAGTGCAGGTGGTTGATGCTTGGCTTAATCCACACATTTAGGCCCAGCAGGAAGTTTAGTTTTAAAAAAAGGGAAAAACCAAACAACAACTCTTTGTTGACAATAACTTTAATAGCCTTAATATATTTGGTAAAAGCCTGACATGCACTTTTTCTCAAATTAGTAGCATCTTTGACTATGAGCTGCACTGATTATTTGGACAATATGCTATAACTGAACATAATCAATACTATTGACTTTTATGCTAATGAACACTCAGCAAGCTGGTGATCAATTGTATCGTAAAGCAACCAAAAGCATAAAATGCTATAACATCTGAAACAATTCAGTTTTCACTCATAAAGTCTGTGAAATGATGCCTTGAGGGTACAGCTGCGTTTTTGACTCTACCCAATAGATAAACACACCTGCTTGAAAGCTGCATCTCAAAATCATGCCATTCCGAGAAAAATGTCAGGAAACGCTTCACTCTAATCAAGCGTGTTCAGGTTTTCCACTGAATTTTGACAGCCGTGCCGGTGGGAGACGAGCTGTTTACAACCGACAACTAAGTGACACTATGAAAAAAGATTTAATGAACACTCTGCAGAGTGTGAGAGCTACAATACCAGCTGCATGAAGCTGTTTAATGTCACATTTGTGTCATGAAAATAAGGAACAAGTGTATTTCTTTCTTTGTAAATCTAGGCTAAAACAGAAGGTGTTCTGTGCCATACTGAAGGTAACTGAAGGTGTTAAATGGCTGCTAAACAGAAGCTTTTTTCAAGGACCTCAAAATTAAACATAACATATTAACAACCTTCTTTATTACTTGAAATCTCTCAACATAGTCTGTCAATATCGTCTCTGGTTGACAAATATCGCCCTCTTGTGGTAACTGCACGTCAACAAAAGGAAGCTTTTTCTCACTGTTTTCTACAATTCTTTTCTTAAATAGTAATTTGATATACCCATCTGACTGTTTTCATATTATAATATTATTATACACATAGTATTATTAATATCTATTACTCATATGCTTGTATTTGTCAATTTCAAAGTCTGACTTGTATGTCCTGAGGTGCTCTTATGAGATGAGCATGGACAGACACACTTCCATACTTGACCTACGACTCACTGTAAAACTCCCTGTGTAAATGTATACTTGATTTATACTATTTATACTATGCTAACAGGTTATTGTGTAATTTTACACGTCAAAAAGGTCCTACAGATGCGTCCATATAATGTCTTCCCTTACCTCCTACCCTGACTTTAACCATTGCAACTGAATGCTTTTTTTACATTACTATGTTAAAATGTACAGTATACAGAGGGTATAAGAATGTGCAATATAGAGTGTTTTAGCACAACCTAGACAATCTGAAGAAAAATTTTCATTTTGTGTAATTGATTCTGTGATGTTTATAAAATGTTCTAAATTTATCAGATAATTCCAAAACATTTAATGTTAACGCTTGTTAAGGAAACTGTGTGAGACTAGAAAACTGAAGTAATACAAGGTTAACAAGTGATCATTTGAATTTCGCATTGACTTTTGTGTTAAAAAATGTATGTTTGATCTCAATCAGTCTTGGGTAGATTTTCATAATTATTATTATTTATCATTTACCTGCATTATACTTATACATTCTTGTAAATGCACAATACATTAATAAACTAACCAACCCTTAAATGGTGGGTGTTGCTCTTTGTTTATATTTTATACCCTCTGCTTTCATACTGCATTCTGACACTGACAGAGTGTCGGAGAGTTACGGTGATTAGTTGGTTAAACAATTAGTGGATAGAAAATGAATCAGAAACATGATAACAGCAATCATTTCAGCCAAGCATGAAATTAAAGATGTATTTTCTGGTTAAAGCCTCTCAAGTGGCTAGCATATAATTAATCTTTTGTTTGTGGAGTATTAGTTGATTAAACAAGCATTTTGAGTCAACTAAAATTCTGGGAAATGTGGGGTATTACACTCTATTAAGCCAAACAACAAAATCCTCTGCAGGTTGATCACAGTGAAAGTAGTAAGTGGGTTGTACAGGCTGGTTATTGACAGTTAGACATGTGGCCTTATCATGAATATGCACATTATTTAAAGAGAAGTTGTAAGACTGTGACGCAGAGACAGACAGTGCTCCCTCGTGATAAGTACTGGCATGTGTTTTGTATTTAGCAGACATAATGTTCCTGTGAGCTACATTCATTATCTTCTCCTCACATCCCTCAACACCCACATCAGACTCATTACTGTTCACATCAAGAGCACTCTGGCTGGAGAGCCATTAGAGAAACCCATCAACCTTTATTTATGTTTTCATGTACCTAGAATTTAGATGTAAAAAATCCACGTTTACACACTCCACTGACCCCTGCAGTCAACAGCTGTGGCTTTGCTTCCCCCTTGTGGAGGAAATGAACAGAAACTTTAATCTGAGAAACGGTCAGAAAGCCATGATTAAAGATCACTACATTCAATTGTTTTATTTGAGTGAGTGTGCCTTTGTAAGGTTTATCATACATGAAAGGGTTGGGGAGCATGTTTTCTCTATTAATTCATGGAATATATAATCGCAGTACTGTCCAACGGTTTGCTTTGGGGAGTTGACTTCCTAAGCCTACCAGTGTGTGCAGTGTCGACTTTGGCAGTGTTAGGATGAGAAATGCAAGTGATGTTGGTACGCATGAGCCGCTTCTACCCAGTCTCAGACAGGTCTTAATGGCCTCCTTTACACCAGGCATTAAAATGTATGTTCTGTGATGCTGCGGAGCACCTGACCACTTGTAAGTACAGGTGTAAATACGACCAAAGACGGACTGTTATCCGATCTGCGGAATCACTTCGGGGGGTGGTCAGAGCCGCATTGTGACCACATTGAACAGAAACGTAAAATCAGCTCCGCTCCACCCACAACAACTACATGAGTGGAAATATGTTGGTGGCCCCAAGCGCAGCTAACATGAAGGTGGCGACAAAATGGCACATTCTCATTCTTCAAAAAGCAAAGAGGAGTCCATACAGTAGTGCAGCTTCACGTGCGGCTAATGTTGTTGTTGTTGTTGCCATGGCAGCGCACAGAAGCGGAGGTAACATAAGATGTGGACACCGGAGCTATCACAAAAAACACATTTTGATGCCAAGTGTAAAGCAGGTAATAGTATTGCAGACATGGCCTGTTTCCAGATGAAAGACACAGCATTTAGATAATGTTACACTGTTTCTGTTCACAAAGACCAAACAGCAGCAGAATAGTAACATTAAAAAAAATCACCAAAAGTTACGCAGTACATCTTTAATGCTAGCTCTGATGTTTCCATATTTTAATGGAGACAGACATCGCCCTTACCTTCCTTAGGTCTGTATGAGAGTCACCGTGGCAACCATGAAAGTAAATTACACATTTTTGAATGTTGTTCGGGGCCGCATGGTTGGTGTAGTGGTTAGCACTCTTGCCTTTGCAGCAAAAAGACCTCGGTTTGAACCCCGGTTGGAACAAGGGTCTGCATGGAGTTTGCAGATCCCCCGTGTGTGTGCGCATGCGTTTTCTCCGGGTTCTTTGGCTTCTTCCCACCGTCCAAAAACATGCAATATGGAGATAAGGTAAACTGGACACTGGTGAACTGACCCCGCCTATCGCCCTATGTCAGCTGAGAAAGTCAGACACCACTTCCTGTATTGTGTTGTTGTGTACTGTAAGCGTTCAACACACACACACACAATTACAACTGTGCAGTGTTTAAAATGCTGAAGCTTCATTTGTATTGTAGAAAGAGGAGGAAAAGAGGAAGACCACAGAGGATCATCGATGTCATGAAGGACAAGAGGACAGTTGGTGTAACAGAAGAAGACACAAGGGATGGGACAAGATGGAGGCAGATGATCCGCTGTTGCGACCCCTAAAGGAGGAATCAGAAAGATTTTCTTTTTTCATGATTGCATTCATTTTGTGAATAGACATTTTATTCTATTCTATTATTATTACAGCTATGATCATTATTACATTTAGTGTTTATCTTGGTCACTTTATGTCTTGTAATACCAAAATCTCTTATTATTCCCATTTGCTGATGCAAATATGTCGTCCCCCTTTATTTTCCCTCTGTTATTGTCCCAAGTGGGATGTAATTCTTGGCTGTTTTGTTGTTGTGTTGTATTTATTTTCATGTAATAACTGATACAGGTAATTCATATTATCAGTGGGTAAATGTCATGGTCCCCCAGCCCTGTTTTTAAAATAAATCTATTAATGTTATCTCCAAATGTATCAGTTCATAACAGATTGTGTATCATGCAGTTGCATTAAAGTTCAGATGGTGAATATTGTTTGTATTATTATTTAGATGTTTTGGTTTTCACTTTATTATATTTTATATGAAATGTAAATAAATGCTTCACAGGACAAAAAGAAAACACAACATGTGGCACTAAGTCAGTTAAACACATTGCAGAGTGCTGTGAGAGTCTATAGAACATCATCTGTCTAAACTTAACTTAGCAAACAACCAAACTTCATCAACAAAACCCCACCCAGTTTCACATGGGCGGCTCCATTGGCCCGCGCTTCTGTATATCCGTTGCCTCTTCCTTCGAGCGCTGTGATTGGTCAGCGGTGACGACAATCCCGCGCTCAGCTCCCGCCCACCGAGCGGATCAAGTTTGAATGAACAACAGCAGCTTGCTGTGGAGGTGCGAGTTGCATTTGCAGTAATTATTAAAAGTGTGAATCGCTTTGGGGGCGCGCGGAACCAGGATGGACATGAAGAAAAGAATTCATCTAGAGTTGCGGAACCGCACTCCGTCAGACGTAAGTGGGCCTCACATCTCGCTGGTAACGTTTCTCACTCTGCTAATGGAGACTCTTTGGTGTGATGCCTCGGTGTGGGTGGGGGGGGGAGATACAAAGTTTTTTTTTTACAAGTTAAAGGGTGATGGAGACGTGAGCTCACGTTGTGGCTGTGCGGTATGCGGTGTTTGTGGTGTCCAGGTGCTGCGGGAGCGCAGCTTGAACTTTTGTGCGGCTCAGAGCTGGCGCTTCAGTTGAAGCGGTGCGTGGATGCACCACGGCAGCGGCAGCGGCGGTATAAACAAGGCAAGCGGCGTGAGAGGAGCCATATTTGTAACTTTTGATCCACGAACGCGTTTGACCCCCTTGACTGTGTTTTTTCTCTCGTCTCCTCGTTGTTCGATGCGCCTTGTGCGCGCACTTGGCGCGTTAAGGATGCAGGATATTCAAAGTCACGGAATTATCAGTGATGCGTAAAGATCACAGCCTCCGTTCGTCGCCTCACAACGGTATCTTGGACCCGGAGCTGCTCGCACGGTTCAGCTCAGGTCCGTTATTTTTGCGGGAAAGCGTACAGAGCAGCGGCTGCAGCGGAGAGTCCGCAGCCGGAGCCACAGAGCGCGCAGGCGGCAGGGACTGTGGCGTTAACCGGGGCTAGTAACCGGGGCTCTGCCACGACAACACGGACACACGAGTCGCCGAAACACGCCCGCGTCCTTCCGAGCCGCTGTGTGTTCGTGCAGCGGGACTCTCCGCCGTCTCCGACCATAATGAGATTAAGATTCGACGAGAACAAACCGAGGAGCCGCGTTGTTGCTCCAGTTATACAGAACTAGGACACGCCGCCATCTTACCGAGAAACAAAGGCTAAGCCAAACACACCGATTCATTTCCCGTTTATTCGACACGAGCCTCGCGCGACCCCCCTCATACCCGCTCATAAACACGAGCTTACATGCGCCATCAAATCCAAGATGCAACTGTTTAACACAAGCAACAATGAAACGTTTGCCTGGCAGCGATCTAACGTCTTTTAACTGCCCCTCCTACTCACAAGTGACCCTGTGCAGGATTCGTAGGTCTGTGTGTGTGTGTGTGTGTGGTTCCCACTTGTTATGACTAATGTGCGTCTCTTATTACACATTAACTAATTATCTAGTCAAAACAAACCACGACCCGCTGCACTGCCTCCGTTTCCACTGGGAAAAGTAGTTAAATGCATTATTTACGTAACGTGAGGACAGTCGGAGACATCGCGATACTTTAGTGTGAGCATACAGATTATTGATGTACAGTTTTTTTTGTAGTCCTGCTGCTGAGCGCTGATTGGCTGAGTCATAGTCAAGCCAACGGTTAAACGTCCAATCTGATAATGTCATTATTTAGCTTTCTGTGGTTTTATTTTTTATTTGTATTTAGCTTTCTATTTTAACACAGAAGCAAATAAATATTATATATCAATAATAACCACAAATGTTGTCCATGTTGTGTTTACATGTAAATAGGGATGTAACGGTATGAATGAAATAAAAAAATGACGTTGAAAAAACACGGATACATTGAAATAATTTCACCAATTTTTATATTTAAATAGATTTATTATGTTAAAGTGAATCATACTAGCAAACTAGACCTTTTGCAAAACAAACATTAAATGCAGATTTATGTTACTGAAGGCGCTGGGTGCAGCGCTTATCACGCAAGTTTTCCACAATGTGGTTATCGCCTGTGGTTACCATGGTAATTAAAACTAATATGGTAACCTTCACGGTTGGGAATTTTACAGTGACACTGGTAACTGTTACATCCCTACATGTAAACACAATTTACGGTGTATCATTAAAATTACAGATCAACCAAATGGGTTAACCTATTGCTAATTCTGTTTGATTTTGTTTGATTCAGTTTTTTCTCTCTTTTCATCTTCTAAAATCTAACAGTTTAATAACGTCAACAGACACACACACTTTAAACAATTTAAAGCTAAACAAACATATAATGGCAGAATAATGAAATAATAATCAGACAACGTTGGCTTCATAAAATTTGATTACGTTTAAATAATGGCAGCAATGCGAGATTGTCGTGGCCATATTTGTGCGGAAGATACAGGAAATGACATATTTAAAATTGATCAAATCATTATATGAATTGATGGTCCGAATGAAAATTGGTATGAATTGGAAAATGTTTTTAATTGTTGTTATTTTTGGGAACTAGCCCTAATCACCACAAAAATCTAATAATTCCTTCTCTTCACCATACTTCCCCAAAACCTTTTTTCTATCACATTGAGTTAACTTTTTTTCAATGAATGAGTCAAAATTGATAAAACGATGACTGAAAAATGTTTGTTTGCTCCACAGGTCAAAGAACTTGTGCTTGACAACTGTCGCTCAAACGAAGGCAAGATCGTGGGTCTGACAGATGAATTTGAAGAGCTGGAATTTCTAAGCACAATCAATGTTGGCTTGACGACAGTTGCCCACTTGCCAAAGCTAAATAAACTCAAAAAGGTGAGGTATTATTTTTTCTCTTCTTAGCAAAACAAGTGTTTAACTTTTGATTGTTGCATATTTTCATTGTTCTATTGATCGACAGCTTGAACTCAGCGATAACAGGATCTCAGGGGGGTTAGAAGTTCTGGCAGTAAAGTGCCCCAACCTCACACATCTCAACCTCAGTGGCAACAAGATTAAAGACCTCAGCACAATAGAGCCATTGGTAAGTAATACTACAGTCATTCAACATGACACAGCGCAGCAGGCTTTATTATTCATTGAACTTTGACGCTTCCTATGACAGAAAGAACTGGGGACTCTGAAAAGCCTCGATCTGTTTAACTGTGAGGTGACAAACCTCAACGAATACAGAGACAACGTCTTCAAGCTACTACCCCAGCTCACGTACCTGGATGGGTACGACAAAGACGACAAAGAGGCACCGGACTCGGACACGGAGGTCTACGCAGAGGGGTTGGACGACGATGAGGAGGATGAAGACGGTGAGTGTGGTTGTACAGACCAAGTGCTACACGTGCCCGTGTCATGTTGGAGTGGTTCATTCTGATATTGGAACACATTTCACCCAGATGTAGACGAGGAGGAATATGATGAAGACACAGCTCCAGGAGACGAGGAGGAGGAGGAGGAGGGAGAGGAGGATGAAGAGGAGAATGAAGAGGAGGAGGAGGATGACCTCAGTGGAGAGGTGGGATGAGAATGAATGTGATTTTTGTTCTGAAATGATGAAAAATCTGAAAAATAACGTTGACCTTTTGTTCTATGAAGGAGGAGGAAGAAGAAGACGTGAATGACAAAGACGCCGATGACGACGATGAGGAGGGTCAGTAAAAATTTGGACTTACATGTGTTTAAGTGCAAACAATGTGCAGAAGTATGACCTGAAACGACGATTTTAAATATGACTCTTGGTTTTCTAGAAGAAGAACGAGGTCAGAAAAGAAAACGAGACCTGGATGAAGAAGGGGAGGAGGATGAAGACGATTGAAAGTCTTCCTGAAGCCACGTTTTGAACTGTTTTAAACTTGTATCTCCAAGTCACCCACCCCCACCCACCCCAGTTGAATATTGCAGTAGGAGTGGTTTTCTTGTTATTGGCCAGTCAGGTAGACGGGGCTGTCAGTAGAAATATGTTTAAGTTATGTACCTTTGCTCCCGTGGTCAGTCCCGCTGTCCACATCTGACCGCTCTGTCGACGCGGAGTTTTGTAATATCCAATAATAGCAAAGATGAACCTTTTTAAGAATTGTTTCTGTTTTCTCACTGTTTGTGTAAGACAAGTTTCTGATGACTTGTGTATTTTAAGATCCTCCCCCTTTAAAAGAAAAGATAAAATTACAAAAAAAAAGAGTGCATGTCTAATACACAACTACTGGATTTCATGTACGATTGTCCTTTTCCTCATCTTCAACTTATTATTATTATAATTATTATTATTATTTTTATTTTTTTTAAATGTAAGTTATGTGTTTGTAGTGTCACCAGTATGCCAATACTCTCTCTGCTGTCCTGGTGTGAAACTTCAGTCTGAACATGCACACGTGTAAACCTCACAGGGCATATTTTTAAATATCATAATATTATAACAAAAAAAAATGTCTGCCCTTGTCAAAGCTATTCCTCCGCCTCCTCCTCCTCCTCCTCCTTAAACCCTCAGCTTTGATAGTTCGGAAATTACGTGTTCTTGTAAATAATGACCAAATCTATTTTTTTGTATTCTCTTTGATGATGGCAGACATTGAACAGACACATGAGGTGAAGCCACAAATTGTAATAAGATATTAAATATCTATGCTGTTTTATCTTTAACAACAAAAAAAAAAGAATAGCAGTGGGAAATTTCTTGAATTTGAAGACAACTTTGTACGCATTCTCCTTCCATAGCAACAAATGTCCGACATCGGAGCTCATCATTACTTTCTCCACGTTATTTTCTGTGACACGCAGGTGGCAATGTTTGGATTTGTGGTGGTAGTGTAGAGAAATACTTGATATGTAAATGGAGGTTACAGCTGCAGTGTGAATTAAAAATGTATTGTTTTAAAGTGTAAACTCTGGAAAACAGTCAGTTATTGGGACTTTGTTTTCACCAGTATACAATGGTCAAATTGGCCTACCTCAGTGATTTCTTTCTTTCTTTCACTATGTTAATTCCACTGTCATGACCCCAAGTTATGTTCCCCCCTCATTCACTTCAATAAATCCCTTTTATATTTATATTTTGAAGTTTGTCGTCCTTGGTTGAAGTCATTAGGGTCAGTTTTAATTTGTTTTCTCCACTTGGAAGAACCCCATCCTGCAGTCGGAAGTGGCCGTTACCAAGGCAACTACAGGTTAAAGGCTGTTTCTCCGTCTTCTAAAGTGGATTCACTCGAAGCGACTGAACAATCGGATCAATCATTATAGCTTTTCTTGGAATTCCTGACAGTGTTGATGCTTTGACTCCTTCGGTATCAGCGCAGCTCAGCCCCACATGTGGAGAAATAAAAACTGACACCTGTGATGTGTTTTATTCAAAAAAATGACGCACACGCTGTTCAATATTTCTCGTGATTAGTCTACTCATCACACATTTACTGCTTCTTTCTGCTTTGGCACTAATGGCAGTCACATATCTATCTATATATATATATATATATATATATATATATATACATATATATATATATATATCATGGATTAATCTTTGTGTGTTCATCATCAGACAAAAAAAGCAAGTTTGAAGTCTAAAAAGAACTCTTTTTAGTTTTGATGATGATTTACTGTGTACCTCACTCATTAACGGCAGGCATCAACGTTTCTTTTCCCCACTGTATGAACTTTATTCATGTTTCTGACATTATTCAAGTTTTTTCACCGTTTTCACTTGAACACACTCGACCCGGCATTGAAAACCCAGGGTGAACTTAGACGGTTAATATCCAGCTTTGTTGCACATAATGGAAGGACGGTCAATGTTGGTTTTAGTGAACAAAAGCAAAATATTCGGTGTATGTTCATCTTAGTTCATACTGTTCAGAGATGGTTGATTTTAGTGAAACAACATGAAAAGGCTGGCTTCCACTGCAGCTCATCAGTCTACGGCAGGGGTGTCAAACATACGGCCCGGGGGCCAGAACCGGCCCGCCAGAGGGTCCAATCCGGCCCACAGGATGAACTTGTTAAAATTTCACACTACGATTACAATCTAAATCTCTTCCAGATACCTGTGACTTAATGTTTGTGCCTTTATAGAGCCAGTGTGATGTGTAAATAGCACATTTAGGCACGATATTGTTGAAATTGCACTTATGTTTCTCAAGAAACTTCATGTTTTGTAAAAATAGACTTCATTAAATGTAAAACAAAGGAGAAAAAAGCAAGGAGTTCTTGTTGTTCATAGGTTATTATGCTATTATTTTATTATTTCTACGGATCCGGCCCACTTGAGATCAAACTGTGCTGTATGTGGCCCCTGAACATAAATGAGTTTGACACCCCTGGTCTACGGTCAATTTTTACCATTTTTCTACTTTCATTTGAACCTCTATTCATTTACCATTTATGTGCAATGCCGTTTTCTTAGTTAAAAGCAGAATGAGTAACGTGGCTGTCATAATAGAACCAATCAAATGCAATACCTGTTCCCACTTTCTTAAACAATATAAAATGATGGTTAAGCAGCAGTTTTAAGCGCAAGCTAATCGAAGAGGTGCAGGAGAGGCACGAGAGCAAAGTTACACGTCTAACATGTATCAGGGATAGTAATGAAGTCTACTTTGATTAAATGTAAAAGGATGGTTAATATTACAGGCTAGTTAAGACTATATTTTCCATACCTCATCTCCAGTCACACAAACAATCATTCAAGGTACAGTTTCACACAACCCTTGCACCAGCCCTTCACCACAAATAATCAAGCGCCACGATCATTACTTTCACAGCAACATCGTATAAAAAAAACAACGGGATTAGCAAATGTTATCACTTCGAAAAAGTCAAATGTGACAAATAAATAGAAACAAATATACATCATGGCCCTCAGAATTAGCCCTAAAACCCAATAACAGCCTGGAGACGCCAGCCCTGCATCCAGGTCTCCCCAGCTGCCGTGGCGTTTATTTAAATAAAGAATAAAAACACGGCATGTGAGTGAAATATGTACTCCGTGGAAAAGACGGCATGTGTCCGAGATGTTGCAAGTAAATGTGCAACCAACGTTTGTAGGTACGAAGAGAAGAAATGAAATCAGCAGCTCTGTGGAAAACACGATCTGTGTGTGTCCAAATGCTCTTCCCTTCTCTTCCACTGTGTGCAGATGTGCGTGATGTGCTATATGTCACGTCAGTCTCTTCAAGATGATGTTGCAGCTTGCTGCAAACTGTGTCTGCAGCAGAATCTAAGGCCTTGGGGAAGAGAAACATCAGGAGCCAGTGACGAGTCTAGTCCGGGCAACAGTATGCTATAATTGATCGTAACACTCGAGGCTATGTTAGCTCAAAAGTACAGATTTTTAAATTCCGTGTTGAGGTGTCAAACCGTGATTGCTGCCTTGCCTCAATAACATAATCATTTTTCACGTTTATCATGTTATTATTTCAGTTATCTAATCATTGCGCCAGATGAGAGATGATCCGACAGTGATCACATTATTGTGTGCGCTATGCAAGGCAGCATAAATTAAGTTATATTGTGATATATCAAAACAAAAGCAGTGTGGGAAGGCTCAGGAGATTGTTTGGAGGTCAGATTTTGGGGGCAAAGGAAGCAGTATTGCCAGTCCAGGAAGAAAAGAGGTCAGACGTTGTTGGGGCTAACGTTCTTCAGGTTGTTGAGCTCCAGCTCCAGTTGACGTATTCTCACATCCTTGGTGGTGAGCTCTTCCTTCAGCCGCCGGAGCTCCTCCTGCTGCCGGAAGAACATCCGCAGGAGCTTGGAAAATAGAAAGAAGAGATTTTTGACAAGATCTAGAACCCAAGTAGTCAAAAATAAAATTGATCAGCCAATATGTGGACATTTAGCATGTTTATGTTTACAATTTAAACAATATTTGTCCTCGTTAAGAACTAAAATTAGTTTTACCTCGTTCTCCGTCCTGGGTGGCACGTTCTCCAGCAGATCAATCCCGTTCACTACTACACTCTTCTTTTCCTTTACTGGGGCCTTGAACACTAACTTGTTTGGCCGCTGGTAACCTTCTTTCAGGGACATCAAGACAGGGTCTATTGGGAAAATATGAAAATACCTTGTTTTACTGTAAGTCTGTGTTTAAACATCCATCCTGTCTAAATGAATTTCAGCACAACATGTTTATATTTGGCTAAAGATGAAAAAATAAAAATAAAAATGAATAAATAAATAAAAGCAATAAAATTCCAGCGTTCCAATGTGTTTCCTACCTCTATCAATGCCACTCAGCCATTCGCTGGCTGACAGCGCAGGTTCTGTTCCTGCTGTCATGGGGTAGATGTCCTCCTGGTATGTGTCTGACTGTAAACCAGGAAACACACCACATGTTTGGAAAAAGGTCCAAAAGACTTGCTGATCTCACCCTCAAACCATAAAGTGTGAAGTTTTGAAGGTTTTCATCCACAGATGAATTGGATGAATTTGCCTTTTGCGTGCAACTAAAGTCACTTTAATATTGCTCACAGGTTTACAACAAAGAAAAGGTTTTTCACTTGGATTTAAAAGTTGAAACAGTATTTGCAGAATTGTATTTCATGAAAACATTCATGACAGAGTGAAGGACCACAGTAACTAAATGCTCATTTTACCTGGAGTACAACTAGAACCTGAGAACCTGAGAGGTCTGATGGGATGGTAGTTAATGAGCAGGTCAGAAACATACTGGAGAGCTGAGCCATTAGGTGATTAAAAACTAACAGGGAAGCCAGTTAATTATTAGAGTGTAATGTGATATTTGGCTGTGGCCACACGGTCGGTGTAGTGGTTATCACTCTTGGGCTTTTCTGCATGAACACCTGGTCGGAACAAGGGCTTTTCTGCATGGAGTTTGTATGTTTGCCCCGTGTGTGCGTAGGTTTTCTCTGGGTAAAAAACATGTAATATGTGGATTAGGTCAATTGGAGACTCTAAATTGAGAGTGTGTGGTTGTTTGTTTATGTCTGTGGCCCTGTGATGGACTGGTGAACTGTCCAGGGTGTACCCCGTCTTTCACCCTATATGTTTGCTGAGATTGGCACTTGATCCTCATGTGGAGGATAAAGCGATAAAAGAGGGATGCATGGATAATTCAGTTGTCCTCGTGAGTACACTGGCACCTGAATTCAATGTATTTCTGTTCACTGCCGACCTGGTAGAGGCTGGTAGAGGATAATCCGTTCATTTTATTATTACTTCATATACTCACCCTTCTTGGCACGATCATTGAAATGGGCTCAATCAAGCCCCTCAGAGTGACGAGCTTGTAGAAGCGATACACCTCGCAGGCGCCTACATCCAGCCCATGCTTTGGCATCACACCTGCAGACAAGAGCAACAGCATGCAGTGACACGGTCTGCTCTCAGCAGGTGACTCCCTGTAATGCTGATCAGCAAAATGACTTACCTAGTCCTTTCTGCGGGGCCGGGGATCGGAACTCCATAAGGTATTCGATGTACGGCTTCTCTGTGGTGATCTCAAAGTAACGGATGTTGCCGTCCCCCTGCAAAGGCAACAGAATGAAAGATGCAACTCATGGAAGGTGTTTCTTCAGTGTCTTCAGTTTGGAATGCTGAAAGTACATTACACCACAGTCTGAGCTCCAATTTCCAGAGCAAACCTGAGCCCTTTTAGATGTTGCTTCTTGTAATATTTAATTTAACATAGACATACTGTATAATATATCTTGAAAAATATGACACCTCTCTAAAATCGAAACTAGAACATCTGGATTGCCCCCTGGTGGCTGGCTGCAGTAAATATAATAATCCCTGCCTTCTACTTGATAGTGGGTAGTTTCCTGTTTCCTGTTTTATTTTGGTATTCATATTTTCTCTTTTCATATAATTGATTTCCTGTGCCCTGATTACTCGACCCTGCCCTTGTTGTTTACAGCAAAAAGGAAGTTAAGCTTATATATACATATGTTAGCGCTGAAACAATTAATCATTTATTAATCGATTACTAAATTAATCGACAACTATGTGAAGCTTTTTTCATGATTAAAAAAGGATTTCCGATTGTTTATGAGTATTTTCTTCATTTCTTTGCTCTGGATAACAAAGAAATCATTAAGATAATCATTTTGGTTTGTGGACAAAACAAGACATTTGAGATGAATCGATGAAAATAATCGTTAGTTGCAGCTCTAATATATATGTACATATGTGTATGTATGTATATGTGTATATATATACTACATAGTAGTAATACAAAATCCATGTTGTGTGACAGTATGAGACGGCTCTGACCTTGCCTGCCAGGTACAACATATGTGTGTCAGCGTCGTAGAAGGGAAACAACAGTCCTGAGAGGCCGTCAATATCCTCCTCCGCAATTGGCATGGACAAATCCTCCTGTGAGTGGGAGGAGACACCACACAGTGAAGTGAACACACACACACACACCAATACACACACTTGCTCCGCCCACTCTGGTATTATAAGCATGAGCCATATGGAGGTGTTGTCTTGTCTGACCTGATCCCACAGAGCTATCTGCCGCGTGTTCCAGCGAGAAACTCCAGTGGTGAGCAGCCGCTTCATGTTGCCCAGGAACACGACGCGGTTTACGCGGTGGTTCTTACAACTGGCTTGCTGGTGGATCAGAAAACAGAGAGTACAGCTTCAGTGTTTGCTCATCAATTCATCAACGATTTTAATACATTCAGTCTAAGACTGCATTTAACATAAGCATGAAGCGGTATGGATGGATGTTGCAATGAGGGTTTTCTCCGGGTTCTCTGGTTTCCTCTCACAGTCCAAAAACATGCAGATTTGGGGATTAGGCAAATTGGATTCTAAATTGACAGTAGGTGTGAGTGTGAGTGTGAGAGTGAATAGTTGTTTGTCTCTGTATATTGGCTCAGTGATGGAGTGGCGACCTGTCCAGGGTGTACCCCGCCTTTTGCCCTATGTCAGCTGGGATTGGCACCAGTGCCCTCATGTGGAAGATAAAGCAATGAAGGATAAAGATGATGGATGTTACAATGACAATGAAGATATTCTATTTTATTCAAAGATCTGCAGATTAGCGTGAGTGAGTGGTTGATTGTCTCTGCCCGGTGATGGACAGACAGGTGAACCATGCCATTTGCCCAGAGTCAGCTGGGATTGGCTCCAGCCAAGAATGGCAAACGAAAAGATCATTGGCCACACTCATATGGATCGTTTTATATCATATAGCCTAAGCATCACTCGGCTCTCTCTCACCTGAAGGACTCGCCCAGACCGTGGCTCAATGACTCGCAGCTTCTTGTCTTTGCAGCTGGTGGTCAGCAGGCTGCCGTCTGTGTTAAAGGACATACTGAGGATGACGTCAGTGTGACAGTCGATCATTTTCACCGGCTCTCCGATCTCCAGGTTCCAGATCAGGATCTGAAGGAAGGATTGTGTTGATGTTGAGTTATGTGGTGCTTGAGTCACTGGTGGGGATTATGGGGGGACTCCATATGAGGGGGGTCAGATTCATTGGCTGCACTTTTCAAAATGTAGCCTGCTAATGCTAACTTTTCCAAACTTATGAACCCTAGCTTTAAGTGTGTTGATTCAAGCATGTTGTTTCCCTGAAGCACATTGAATAAGCTACATAAATAAACGGATTGATTGATGTGGTACCTTATAGTCATAGCCCGCACTGAAGAGGATGCCGCTGCTGGTTGGATGCCACTCGATCAGACCCACCCGTCTGCTGTGACCGTACAGCTCCAGCACCGCCTCCGTCATGTTTCGCCTCAGACCACCCTCTGGGATCTCCCATACTCGCACCTGACACAGACACGCATCCATCATCATAAAGCTTGCACACGAAGCACATTAACACAGGTCGTCCGTCCAGTTAGTGACGACTGATGATGAGACTAATGACAAATGTAACAAACAGAATCCTTCCTTTTCCAAAATAGTCAGGAAACTGCAGTTACACCAGGATCAAACTACCTGAATTCATTTTCACATTTCCAGTGTCGGATAAGTGGATAACAGAGGGGCACTGATGTGGTGTAATATACAGACATAAACATGGTGAAGAGGAAGAGGGATGCTGCTGCTGCTGTTTGGAGGAATAGTGAAGGCACTTTGGCAGCAGTACCTCTGCCTCTTTAAAGTCTCCTTAAGTGACTGCAATGACAAATAAATAACACAGGCACTTCAGCAACTCGGTGAGTAATGATTGACAACTCCTTGTCCCGCCTACCCAATGACCTATGAACCCGCGCAGTGCTGTGAGCGATGATTGGTCAGAGGTCGAACGAAGCAACACGTACACTCAGGCTTTTTGAGCTACTGTCGAAATATGGCCGAAAACGTAAAGCAAGGCCTTTAGAAAAATAGGCTTTTTCTAAGGCTACAAAAAACAAACAATTTTCATTTTAAAGCATTTTAAAACACACAATAAATTCAATTTAGGCCAATGTACCACTTAAATTGTTTAAGTTGTTAAACAATTGCGTGTTTTCCATCATTTATTAACAAAGGTCTGTCACTATGTTGCAGCTACAGCTCCCTCTGATCAAAATATACCACATGCTATCACTGAAGCCCCGTATATTAGGATTAAAGTGGATTACAGCTATGACTAGAGGCTCTGTGACCAGAGGAGATTATTCTCCAACAAGTAAAAGTACTTTGCTGTGCTCAGTAGTGTAATGTGACAGGTGCATGTGATGCCAACATGGTTCTAAGCTTTGGTCATGAAACATGTGAGATTAAGACCGATACTGATTGAGATTTGATTATGTGTCTAATGTCTTTTCATATAATCAGTTACTAAACTGTTCAGCAGATTCATATTTACATCTGTCATTTGCCATTTTCAGGCCACTGACCCGAAACAACGTCGACTGCAGCAGTCGCCAAACAAAATGTAATCACAACGTTGTGTCCGACACCAGCTCTCTGTAAATCAGTGACTTTCTGTCCACAATCAACTCACATCATACATTCAGTTTCTTGCTCAAGGACACTTGAGGAGACTGAACCAGGAATCCCATGATAACAAAATCAATTAAATAATCAGATGAATGAATGAAATAATGCGTGTCACTTGCCGACGAGTCCTCAGAGCAGGACGCGATAATGTTTTCAAAGAAAGGATTCCACTTGATGTCCAGTACATTGCCATGGTGGCCGCACACTTTTGGGTAATGAGAATCCAGACGACCAGACTGAAACAGAGCGACAGAAGCACAACATTTAACAGAGTCATATTCATACATATTCCTCACACAAACTACACATTTGTTTGAATTAAACACAATCTTGCAATTACACTTAAAATGCTTTCACTCCTGATTGGTACAGACATACTTGAATTTCTTAAAAAACGTGATGAAAGGGATTAGGTGATGTTTTTATTTTAATTATATGGGACAATATGGAGTTTTATCATTCAGTTCTAGTCACTGAGTTTACAGGACGTCCCAGGCAGGGGTCACTTTATCTTGCACCTGAAGTGAGTGTCTATGACAACTAACCACATGGTCAACATGATGTAGGAGGTTGATGAGAGTCCAATTCTAAAAACTGTTTGCTGTATATGCATAGCGGATATGCTTATCTATGCAATCCACTGGAAATCAGACAGGACATTTGATTAGATTTCAGAAGAAAATTCTAGGATTGAGAACGTGGAACGTTTCTCCTAAACGTTCTCTAAGTTCTCTTCGCTTCCTACTGTACCATCCTTCCTACCATTCTTTTTTGTATCTTGAATTCAACTGTAACTACTAATAGTTAGTGATTTCTTTTGTTGGACGTCTAATGTTGCCTTTGTTGATGTTAAAATATGGATGAAACCTTGTAGTTCCATTTGTGCATATTGGATGAGACAGTGTGTTTGAAGTGGCCTGCATACTGTTCTGTGTGCCACAATGTTGACATCAGGTACAATCAGGTAAAATAGAATTTATCCATAGATTGAGTTTGAGTTTATTAATGATGTGTCATTCAGATAATGACTGAAAACAAAACCAGTCTTGGTTCATGTTGAAGTGAACATCAACAAAAACCAATAAAATATCCAGAGCAGAAGTAAAATGACCCAGTTATTGCAAACGGACGTCTGAGGCCCTTTGTTGTTATTGCAATAACCCACAGAGTCCACAGAGGGGCACTGGCTCATAACAACAGACAACACAAATCTTTTACCTTTTACAATCTCTACTGATGTCATTAATATTTGATGATTTCAATCCTCAGAGCTTTGTTTCAGAGCATGTCATCAAGCCTTTTTCCAATAATGAACTTTTGGCTGTGTAGAATATTTGATGAAACGAATGACATTTGTGTTATATAGTGGCGGGATCATATAGCCACAGTGCAGCTTGGGATTAATCATAGATCTTATAGATCAGTATATATTTTTCAGTGTTTCTAGTTAAGCCGTCAAACATACTGTGGGTTTTGCTTGTACACAGAGGGACCAACCGACACAGTTATTCATAAACAGAGCAAAGTCAGAAACATTACATGATTTTATCATTAACACAAACCAGCACGGTGATCAATCACCGGTATGACTTTGCACTATGAAAGGCTCTCACAACAATCATGTAAGAATTGAACACTGCTCCTATATAAACACATTTTTGATTGAGTGAAAATGTTCAGAAATGTCAATAAAACTGGGGAAAAAGTTGTTGTTTTTTCACATTTTTGTGACGATCAAAACAACCAAGACAGCAAATGTAACTGTGAACTGACAGACACATTGGAAATGTACTTAGAGCAACATTAGGCCTGATTGTGCTTCCGCAGTTTATTGAAAATCCCCACTGGTGACGCACAAACGCACTGACAAGGTACCACCACACATATGCAACACTCAATAATATCCTTACTAACATGGGTCAGCTCTGCTGCTCTGTAATTACAGTATATCACAACCAAAGACATGTAGAAGATTTGTGTCTGGAAACTATAAAATGCCTCCTGTGGCTGAAATGAAGATAATAGTTGAATTACATCATTGGAAAAGGAAGGACGGAAGGAACTAATCTGATTAGTTAGTTGCAGATTTGGAGCAGAATATTAAATGTGCTCTCTTCCCTATGAAGGGCCATTGCCCATGCAGAATCATGCACAGTATAATTAAATAAATGGAATATTTTAATGCAGTGGTTCATCTCATTGATGCTGCTTGTCTGCTCTGTCTGCAGAGTTAGGACAGTGTTGTTTACAGAGTTCAACGTCATACATGACACCACAGCAAAGTACATCCTTGTTTGTTAACATGGGAACTGTGAATTACTACAATGATTTTAAGGGAAATAATGTATACTGCTCATGTGTCTTGTGTCCTGCTGCTGGTAAGAAAACCAGGCAAAATATGTTGTAGATACATTTAAGGCAAGAAACAACTGAGGAATAATTTGCTTTGGTGTTAGTGTTAGTTTGGGTAGCAAATGATTAGAAAAATAGCAATAATAACAGTTTAAAACCTAGAGATGTTCAATTATGATTGGCAGTAGGTTGGCAATACTGGAGAAATCTGACTGGATAAAAGCCTTCAAAGCCACACCTTTACAACAACACATGATCTATGTGTGTTGGAGTGAGTGCAAATGTTGGAAAGAGGAGCATGACAAGCACCTGTTAACATAATGAATATAAACAACCATCATCTGGTCACGTGTGTGCATGTAGGCAGGCTGTCTAACCATTTCATCTGTGATGAATAACCTGATTAGATAAAGCTTTATGACTTCAAATTATGTTTTGTTTTTTTCCCCATTTTGCTAAAATGTATCATTTATTCATTGCTTCATTCATGTATTCATCGGGATATCGAGATGATTTAAACAGATGAAGCCTGCATACAAGATCAACCACCCTGCTTTTAAAGGATTTAACATGATCAGTGTTGTTCTTATTTTTTTACTCAATTATGATCAGCAAACTGACTGATATGCCTCAGCAGCAGTGCAGTGGCCGCAGTTGTAGTTGTTTGGCATTTTGATTCACAACAGCACCACGCCCGTTGCTCCATGATTCAGTGAGGTGAGGAAGAAAGTGTTTGTGTCCTTATGTGTCATTGTCTGGGCAGGACTGTGTGCCAGCTGGTGTCAGCAGGGTTCTTCCACTCACCACTGACAGTGTCTGGGACCATGTCTGGGACCAACCATGTGTCGCTCTCTCTTGCTGTCTACTATGCTTGTACCTCCCCCTTAGCTTTACCCGCGACAGGGACAGAAGGAGCTTCGTAATGTATTAATATTTATTGTATAAATCATGTCTTCAAAATATTGACATTAGTAATAATATTAAACATTAGATTTTTCATTTTGCTACTTTATGTTATCACAGCCGTGTTTACATGCACAGTTTGATTGAGCCAAGGCTGTTGTCCGACTAAGACAGACAATCGAACAAGTATACTTGTGGAGGAGAAAATCGCTTTTATTTTGGCATGTACGTCTGACTCCGCCTCCGTAGGTGGCGCTGTATCTCTCTATAAGCTAGTGCTAGTATTGAATCAGTTTCCTGTTGACCTTTACGTCACAGAAAAACAAACAGCGAGCGTGCTGCGGTTCTGTTTCGTACCTGCCGTACCTGTTAATCGTGATACAAATTAGATTGAACATGGCCCGTGTGCTTGCCATGTTGTCCAAAGAAAGACGTCTGCTTCTACTTCTGGGTCAAAGATCGGGGAGGACTTTTTGGTGCATGCACAGAAAGTCAAGTCTGAGTCCAGCCCTACTAAGCGTATACATGCAGGAGTAATCGGACTATGTAACGCATTATCCAGGTATGTTAGTCCGATTAAGACTATAGCTCCATTTTAGTCAGACTAACGTGTTTACATGATGAAAAAAATGTCGGACTCTTAACTGGCATTGAAACAGAGTGTGCATAGCCTACTTCATTCTTATTAAACCTTCTGTGACAGAATTTAGCATGGCATGCATAAGGCATGCATACTTCTCATAAGAGAGATAAGGGGGAGTTTTGTAATTCCTCAGAATTCCTCAGAGGGGCACTAGAAGTTCTGCGCTGGAGCAATTTGTGTGTTTGTACGTTGGTGAAATACGTCCCCTGACTAAATACGGCGACCGCTGGCCGCAGTCTGATGTGAAGTGGTGCAAACACACGAGCACACGTTTGCTGACTTTATCCGGCACATTAGCTTCATATATAAAATCCTCTGTAAAACACTGTGCTCCACTGTGCAGCCACGAACAGCACACTTGTCCCTCCGCGTTGACATAATACCGCTCTTCCTCCCTCGCCTGCACTCTTGCAGGGACAAGGTGGAGCTAAGGTGGAGCTCGCGAAGTAAACTTACTGGTGGGGCGGTAACATTAGCGGTGAAATGCGCATGCTGCCGTCATAAGCGCGGGGAATTCTATATCGAGCGTTTTATCGCCTATACTTACACTAAGCGGAACCACAAAAACATGACTGAGTATTCTTTTTCCACACTTTGGCGACTGGTAGGGCCTCCAGAGTCCCAAATATAAGTATTAAAATGGTTAAAAAGTTGATTTTGCATAATATGTCACCTTTAACAGAATGTGAATTTGTATACCTTACAAAACTATGTTAAATGTATGCCATCAATTTTCTGTGTGTTTGTCGTTCATTTTAAGAGAATGTATCACCTCCTTTGTATAAACAAATAATGCAAGATTTGGAGACTCAAATAAGGCTAACTTAAAAACCTGAATGCAATACATTTTGTTACTGTTCGTCCTTATTTTAACGGTTTAATACAAAGGATGACCTGAAGCTTGATACTGTGTGAAGCAGCAGCCAGCGTCTGTGCTGCAGCTAAATATGATACGTGACCATGTCCAGTTCAGCGGAAACCACGTGGGAAATGCTTAAGTGCAATTTACCTTGACTTGCAGGAAATCAATGACATTATGACCTTAGTTTCAGTTCATGAATTATGAGCACATTATGTTTACACAGTAGAGATTACCTTATCAAAATATGTAAAAAATGGAAAAGAAGCCTTCCCAGGTGTTTGGTCAAATTATTTAATTTCATGAGATTAAGTAATAAAAACATAAAAGGGACCGGAAATCATTCTATCTAACAAAGTGGATAGAATGAAACTTAACATCATATATAAACCTAAATCCAACCCTCAAACAGCTTCTCACGGAGCTATAAGTTAAAAAAAAAAGGAAGGACACACAGAGGCAGACAGAGACAGTTGTAGAGCAAAATATCGCTGAGCTGTCCTTGCCTCAGATAACGGAACTGCTCAGCTAAGTGAAAACGTCTCTGCCTCGCTGGATTCTGCTCTGCAGCCAAGAGCTTTTCAAGCAGCTTGGCACATGCAGGCTCTCATAAGCAGCAAAACACTTAATGGTCTCTCAGAGCTAAAACGTTGTCTGCAAAGTGGAGTGACCTGCAAAGCACAAAAGAGCTCATAATTTGACTGCATTGTTGTTAATTTAGACTTTCTAACCACACCCAGACTCACCAGTCAGCAAACCCTGGAAAAAAATACTATTTGAACTGTTTGAATACTATTTGGATAAATATCTTCAACAAATAAAATCTCAACATCTAGGTCGGTGAATATTTAATAATTAAGGAACTCACAAAACAACAGTAGTCTCTTGTATTTGTGGATTTTACCACTATTACCGAGCTCCCACTGGCAACACAACACTTATAAGACTGGCAGTTACTCACAGGTAATGTCTGTGCCTCATTTCTGTGGAAACAAGCTCTTTAACTTCACATTTTATTGCGCGGGTAAAAAGCTGAAACCACAAATAAAGGCGACACCCTTAAATAAAAAAAACCCCCATTATATTACAAAACACAACTTCAGTAAAGTCTTTAAATCTGCATGAGTCACTCAAACTGTATGTATTTTGAAAAGGTACCACAGCCAAATACAGCACATATACTGTACATTCTATGCTGGGATAAGAATGTAAAGACGCCAGTTACCTGGGACACAGGTATCACGATGAAGGAGCCTCCACCAGCGCTCTCTGTAATGACCGCGAGGAACTTGGAGTTGACGGCACAGAAGTGGTTGTCGTGGACATTCTTGGTGATTGGGACACCGTCAAAGCAGTGCTCCCGGTTGGCTACTTTTCCGTAGACGTTTCGAAACTTGGAGCTTCGGTAGGTCGGACGCCATGACATCTGAGATGAAGAACAGAAAAAGAAATAAAGCCCAAACATTTACGTTTGTCCAATGCAAACACAAAAGAAATGCACACATTTTAAAAACGCTGTGAAATGAACCAACAACATTTCCAGGAGCGAAGAGGATAACAGCAAAGTCCCACATAGAGTATAATAAGCCAGGAAAGCAGAGATAAACCAAAGTGTCTCCCCTCTTTGAAAACGCTGGATTTAACTTTCCTGAATCCAGGAAGTGCTCCCGACCGTTTATATTGTGCTTATGTTACAGCAAAATAAACACTGAACATGTTTCACTAGTAATGCTGAGGAATCAGTGAAGTCTAATGTCGCATTTACAAACCCACAGTTGCAGGGTGGGCTGTCCCATCTGTGCAAACATGATAGCAGTCACACATGCAATTGTGTGAAGTCACCCAAACTGGTCAGTGGAGTGAGACGCAGGGAGAGTGAAAACTGGGTGAAAAGTGTTTTGATGGAGCTACAGAGCTCGTGATAAATGTGACCGACATTTCTTCCATAAAACATTATCACAAACAAATGACAAAGACACCAGTATGACAGTATGTCTATTTTAGTGTGTGTCACCACTTCATACACCAGGACCATCACCATGAGAATGCATTGATTGAGTTGGATTTTGACAGTCGCTGGCTCAGACACAGGAAGTGGTTGTGAAATGATCTTTGCCCTCAAAGGGACAGAAGTTGTGGGAATTTTTTACTCTTTTTGTTTTAAGAAACTTTCCGAAACCGGTTCTGTTCATGTGCATAATGGCCGAGACTTTACGAGCTTGTCAGAGGAACAGAGGGGGTGAAAGGTTTCATGATTCAGTGGCAGCAACATTGGATGATATCAGACAAACCTCTATTGAGCATTGTTTCTGAGAGAGTGGTGGTCGGAGTGGTGTACGCATGCTAATGCAAACTTCCTCATACAATGCTGCTGCCCTTGTCTTTCCATTCCCTTTGCTCAAGTTTTAAAAAAAGTGACATATTATATATAGCTAACTAACTCTGATGTATATTTATCTATAATATACATATTCATATTCAGACAAAATGAATCACTTCATAAAACAGATTCACTTTTGATCCAGATCGGCTGTTCTGGAGCCGTGTGTCTCTACGAGCAGCATAATGGCAGCTTGTTAAAGAATTAATGTAGAACAGAAGAGCAGCAGAGAGTGGCCCGAGGGACGGTTAGAGGAGATGGGGAGTGAAGAGTCGGCTGATTTCAGCCCTCTTCACAAGGATGCTCATTCACTGCCCACTGGCGTATATGAGACAGAGAGGATGTCTGTCTGACTGTGTCTCTCTTGTCTCCCCAGTATTTGCAGTATGATGACATACACACATACACACGCACACACACTCACAATCCAAAAGACTAACAGTGGAAATGACACCGTATTTACCAACACAGATCACAAGACGTGTGCGTCACTGCCTTCAGGGTTTCACACTGTGAGATCTTGCATACTTTCACCATTAAAATGTCTTTATGTCCAGTTGGACTAATATCATCAATCTGTCCTCTTACCTTACCAGTGCTCTTCCTTACTGTGACACCACAGTCACAGTGTCCTGTGTCCTGCTGTGCTTTATTTTCAGTCTTCTTATAAGCAAGACACCAGGAGCTCCTCTCTTCCTTCCTCTTCTACTCCAAGCAGGAGGCATGTGTGCACTCTACCTCCTTCTGTCTCATGCTCTCCCTCCCCTTTAAACACCCTCTTCTCCTCCTACTGATAGCTGGAGGACTGGAACTCCCCGCCTCCCTCCTGCTCATATACCCTTCTCTCCCATGTTGGCATTCAGTCAGCCCTCTGTCTCGTTCTGTCTCTTCCACAGTTCAACATCTATTGTCATCCTCCTTCCTTTCCCGCCCAGCACTTGTTTGAAAAGATGAGGGCTCTTCTTCTTCCTGCACCACCAGATGTGTTTCACCCCCTCCATCCTTTTATATCTCATCTCTATACTGTTTTTTTTAGTCTTATCCTGCACTCTGTGGGTAGGACACCCTCTACGCTTTTGTTTTTGAATTTTGCATTATGTGCTGAAGAAAAGAAAAAATGATGGTGAATTGAATGCATTTCATGTCCTGGTCTCTGAATATATTTCCCTAAAAACGTCTTAACAGATCAAATGAATTTGATGTTGTTAAAACCTGTTTTATAGCTATTGTTGTTAATTAACCCTTTAACACAAGCGCACTTTGCATTACTGCGTTCTGCAACCGGAAAATAATCCAACAATTTTTGAAAGAAAGAACTTGCAAATCAAAAAGTCAAAACCAATATGTGGTTATTACGTTAATTTCACTCACGCTGTTGCAGGAAGCCGGCAAATCACTGTCTTTGTCACCAGAGAGGAGAGAGTTGGAAAAAACACCTGTACTGGGACATCAAGACAAAAGCTCAAACAAATGTTATTTTAAATATGTTTTATTACATCTGGTGTTCGTGTGCAACTACAGGGTTTTCTCTAGATAAAACCTTTTGGTTTTCTTCATTTTAACTTGTTAATACACTATTTTAACATGCAGTAAATTGTAAATAACAGCCATATATTGAAAGTTGTTCTGGAAAACAGAGCAAAAGCAAAAAAAACGCCCAGACGGACATTTTAAGGCCTAGGTGTCAAAGGAAATGTCTGAAATGTGTTCACCAAATTAACATTTAAAAAAATAAAACTAACAAACATAATTGTTCTTTTTATATCAGGGAAACTCTCATTTCTAATACATGTAGTTCTTTTCAAATGCATATTTCAATATGTAATGAAACTGTAGCCTTTAACTGTTCTTTTTCTGATAAACCCTTATGTCTGTTAAGAAAAAGAACGTTTGTGTAAATATAACTGAGGCAGGTGTTACAATGAAAATTGCTTCCCCTGATGATTTTCCTCTGTGTTTGAAATACCGGTGGAGCCCTGCAGGTTCACTGTCTGTTCACAGTCTTGGCCCTGGGCCTATAGACCTGTGTGTGTGTGTGTGTGTGTGTGTGTGTGTGTGTGTTACTCTGACCATACATTGTCTCATTGCACCAGTACAGCACGCATTTACTGGAGGGTTCATGGCTGTAAGGCAGCAAACTCGAGACAGCAGCGCTGTGTTAATGAGGTTTTTTTTTTATTTTTATTTTGCTGCTGCTGCCGCTACGTTGTGCACGCCAGTTTTTCATCCTCTTTCAAATTTTAAGACAGCAGCAACTGTTTTTGTCCATCAAAGTATAAAAGCACATATAAAATGTCTACAAACAGTTTCTCACAATATCAACATCACTTCACTGAACCCATTCAGCTCAGTCACACAGTCTCGAACTGTAAACAGTCGGTGGCAACACACACGTGGTCGTTTCGAACCATACAAGCCTATTCAAGCCACATCAAATTATATCAATGGGTTAACTTTTCCAATCAAGATTTCCTTAGTGCGTTTGCCAAATAAGGAAGTGGAACCATCTGAGCTCACATTCAATAGATACAAAAGACAAATCGTCAGGATTCAATGACGACTCAGTGAAGCCCTGTCAGGCCACAATGTCAAGCTCTTTCTTTCCCCCCTCTCACTTGGCAGTGACACTGTTCAGTCATTTATCATGACTTCCGTCTCTGCAAGCAAATATCACAAAAACAGAAATATCCCATTGGTTCCTTTGGCAAAAGCGCTCTCTGAGTGTGGAGAGGGACTTGATGTGTGTCAGTTTATAGCTGACAGTGCTGAAATACAAATATCAGATGTGACACATGAGGCCGTGAAATACTTTGGCTTTGTAAAGGATTTACATTATTGGTGGAAGTTCAGGCTGAAGTTAAGGCTACATTTAAGATTTCTAACCTTACACAACACATTCTTGAAGTCTAACTTAACATGACCCCAACGTTCCAAAACTGTGACGTAACATTAAACAATTTCTAACACTCTGTCTAAGTGGGTCACATCCATGTGATCCAACATTTCAGAAATGTGGTACAACAATCCAATTCAAATTCACAAAACTAGGATGTTACATCATAATACATTGCTGAACTGTGACATAACAATTTAGATTTTTAACCTTACACGATTCCTCTAGTGTGTGCTTTTCAAGAGGACTCACTTTAAATAATAGGTTTTGTAACCTTAGAATACGACTGTACTATAGACAAGTGCCTTGCTGTCCAAACAGAGAAAAGCCAGAGCGTGTGTTACATGTTTTGAAGAAGAAGAACATCCTTTCTGCATAATTCCCTTATAAACGAGGAAAAGGAAGGCATGAGTGGAGGAGACCACACAATTTTCCAATTCACTTCAAGATATCACTAATTGTTACACACTGGACCTTTCTAAACTTTTTGTGCCCTAACATCGCAGGACTGTGATGTAACGTTCCATATTTCTAACCCCATTGTAGGAGCCAGTATTGAGTAAATGTAGTTTAGGGGTAGTTTAAATGATTCATGCAGGATTACTTTATTATAAAACACTTTGTTACTGTGTTATTTGTGAACAGTTCAATTAGTTCACCGTTGGCCTTTAAGCCTTTGAGTAAATATTAAGTTAAGTTATTAAAAACTTGTAGTTGTACCGTAGACCCTTTGATACCTTTCACAGAAATGATAGCAACCCAAAATTCAGGAATCATAGTTACCAAGAATGCAGAACTGTAACAAACAATTCTAAATGTCTAAACCACATAACCAAGAATTTGGAACTGTGATGTAATATTTTCAAATTAAAAACCTTAAATAACCGTATATTGACATAATGTAATGCAACCTAGCAATCTAGATGTCTAAGCATGCACACTGAGTACAATTTATTTTATAAATAAAGCTTAATTCAAATAGGTATACATAAGATAGATAGATAGATAGATAGATTGACAACATCAGGTGTGTTGTCAAGGAATATTAAACCTTTTATTATTGACTGAACTGGTACCAACTGGAAAAGTACGACTTTCATTTGTTCAGCGCTTTAGTCAGTGAGCTTTGAACGATACTGACATTCTTAGTCTTAATAAATTCAAGCTTACTTCAGATTATATACCTGGTCACCATTATTATTGTTCATGAACAAAGTGGACAACAGTATGACGAGGACTGTGAAATAACGCTGCATAGGAGGTGAGTGGGTGTACAGTACATGATGACAGGATATTACTCTGTGATAATGGTGCGAGATGCAGGAGCTCAGATAATGGCCAGAACCGTTAAGCAGTGGTAATGGTGCAAAGAGCATACTACTTAAGAGTAGGAAACACAGAAATACTACTGAAGGGCTTTAATCACAATATGGAGGACATGGAGGAGTGGGAGTCCTGGAATCCATGCGTTGTAAAACCTGTTAGTGTTATCATTCTGATAATACAATTACTCTGGGTGTGTATTGTCGTATTTTGCTCAAAATACCCTTTTTCTTTTTCTTCCTTTAACCTTTATCACATAAAATATGTCATTTAAACATAAATAAGAAGCTTTTTTTCATTTTCATTTAGGTTGAAAAATCTAAAGGAAAGGCATTAATTAATAACCACCCCTGTGCTTGCTTTGGTTTTTCCCCCAGGAGAGCTGCCACTTGCTTTTTGGAGCGTAATGATGTGAGCTGGGGCCCACGCCCCAAACAACAGTGGGGGGTTTGCAGCAACAAGACAAATACAGATGAAGGGAGATGAAGAAACAACGGTGGGGCTCAAGGTGAAAGAAAAGACAGAGTAAGGAAGTAGAACAGGAAGAAAGCAAACACCAGCACGTCATCAGAGAATAATGTTTCAAGAAACAAAGAAAGAATAGAGAAAGTGGAGGAGCAGAACACTCACTCACACACACACACACACACACACACACACACACACACACACTTATAGAAATAATGCAACACAAACTCTGAAGATTGATATTGATTAGTATTGATAATTTTAAGGATTTAATTTACTACAGCAATACGACATCAATATATGAATGTTACATATTTGACTTTTTCTATATCAAATTTCACATTTAATACAGTATGACATTTCTTGAATTTGCTTTGTTTTTACACTGTGGACATTTGCTTGAACGAAGCTTGTACATAGATATAACGGTAGTGTTCAGGAGAAAGCTCACAAACTTTGACAGAAGCAACACTACACAAAGTTGATTCACGCCACAGTTTTCAAGACACAATGAAAAGATAAATGACGGATCATGTTCACAACCTAAAGCAATTGCCTCTGCACAGAAGCATTCTGCCAAGTCTTCCATTATAATCGCAATCCACTAAGTACATCTCCCAGCATTATTGGTGCGACTGGTTGGTTTACTGCATAAACACACCCATGACTGCACACTTAAACCATTTCAATAAAGCCTATTTAAATGTTTTACTGATGTCTTACTGAGAAGCCAAGCCAAACGTCTGCTGTACAGAAGCCCTTAACCAACAAACATGCATCCCAACAGCAGCGAGGTAAGTTCTCTGTAAAATATTTATAGTAACTTTAAAGTAAGTTTCACTTCACACAAAAGGCAAATAAACAACAGGATGTAAAGAAATGTTGATTTTACAAAAAAAAGTACATGTTTATCATTTGGACAAGGTCCTCTGGAGGTCGAATAAGAAGCCAGAGGACAGTGGCGTAGTAAAAATAATGTAATTATATGAAGATCTTCATGATACTTTTAAAAGACACAAATGCACTCGTCTCTGTCTTTAACCATAATAAACTTGTAGAAAGTCATTTCTACAGTACAAAACATGATCATAATGTAATTGATCACATACAATGAGCTTATGAATTAACATTTGAAATGACAGTATTCCAATAAGTAGGTGAAGGTTAATGTGTTGTGAGTCAGAGGAGCCATGCAATGAGGTCACTCACAGGAAGAGCTAACAACAGCAAATAACGTGAGCTAATGCTGCGACGTTCCATACATCTTTGCATCGTTAAAGTGGCATATTATCAAATTTGCATTCAATAAATACCTTGAACATGGAAGGACAATGTTAGCCTATATGCAGGATATCACAGACATGGTCACTCATGTACCCCTTTCCAGGCTGTTGCATTGATCCGTTTATTGCCAGCCTGTTAACTAGATCTCTACAATACAGCAGACCTATGTGCCCTAGTTTAAAATGCAGCTGTAAAACGCAGACCTCGTTTCACTTCTCTGAGCTGAGACTCATATTTAATTTAGGATGTTATTCCTTGAGGGACTTTTATTATTGGCTTCATCGACGCCCCGCTGATCTGCTCATTTCCTAAGTCATATTTAGGCCTTTATCTGCTTCTTTCTTGCCTTTTTTTCACCCATTCATGTCAAATCAGTAATGAATCATGAGGCAACTGATCTGACACGTATTAATGTACACCTATGGATATTAATGTAAGAGTGATCTGCAATAAATGCCTTTGTGAAAACGATAAACTTCATTGTTTGTTTAGAGATGTGCTGATTCATGTGCACAGTAATTACAGAGGCTGTAGACTTTGCCGGTGGTCATGTGTTTTGTTTTCAGTCATGAAAATATAATTTCTGGAGCAACATAATCTCAAGCCTACATCTGTTTGGCATTTCATTGTATGTTTTTTTATTATAATTGTTCTGTGTGTCTTTTTAATCTCTTCATTGTCTTTTTTTTTTTTACTTCTAATTTACTTGTTTTTCTTTTTATGGTTGTTTTTACTAGTTGTGTGTCTTTGTGGTCTTTTCCCATCTCTTTGTAGTTGTTTTATTGACTTTAAAATAGCACATGAGGCAAGATGACATAATTACAACTATAGTGAAATCAAATGAATAGAAACACGCTTTATGTCTATAGTTGCTTATTATCTATAGTTCTGCTTATGTAACCAGATAAACCATGTGGGCAAAATATCGATAGCAATGAAACAGAGGGAGAACATGTTACACTAAAACTAAGCCACTGCTTAAAAAAACGCATCAAGACAAACATTAGGATTATTATATTGTGCCTCCTCTACATTTTTTGCCCCACCACACTCACCAGAACTGTTCTGTTTACATTATGTTTCAGGTTCAATTCCCTCCGAAAGACTAATCAGCAAATCAGAATCACTTCAAGAGCATGCGGCATCATAATCAAGTCCACAGGATCTCTCAGCTGAAACTGGGTTCCTGCACGATCACCTGCTTCTTCTCATCTGAGCTCTCTGAATGCCAACTCAACACAAATCAGCCTTACACCAGGGTTTCTGAGGCACAACTGTCACACTCACCTACTGCCTGTATAAGACACTTTAGGTACTTGAGATGTCTCAGAACATCAGAACACCATGTCTACCCCACTGTGTAATTGATACTGTGCCATTAAGATTGAACAAAATATCACATCAATTTAAAGAAGTAGGAACAGAAGAGAGATGAGCTGAAACACACACAAACACACACAAGGAATGAGATAAAGAAATAGAAGCATTTTGTGCTACATAGATTAATCTATATTTACACTGCTATCAGTGCCGATGGGCAAAAATACACTGCTGAGTTTGGCCCAGATGAACTCTAACGTGGATATATGCATGTGTGTGTTTGTGTGTGTGTGTGTGTGTGAGAGAGAGAGAGCGAGAGAGACAGAGAGTAGGTGGTAGTATCATCTTCCCTCACTTGTTCACTGTCTCTCTCAGTGGCTAACCCAAATGTAAATTCAAAGTCTTTGTGTTCTGATGTGCTGTATGTGTTTTTTTACAAGAAAAAAATAAGGCAAATAAGAGCTCAAACAGGTCCAATATACAAGAAAACATAAGTAACATAAGAAACTATTAACTTGTGATATTGCCAATTGTATTTCCCATTCTGTACTTGCCTCGTGTCTCTGCCTTTCACAGGAAAAGCTCTAATCAACATGTCTGATATGTTGTGAGATTTCCACACATCAAGATTTGTTATATGCCATTTATAAGTCTGAAAACTGACTAAGTGTGACTGTACAGTTTTGTTCTTGCAACATTTGCATAGGTTAAATCTAAACCAATGCTAAATGCAGAGTTGACATTGCATTAGCAGACAAGCAATGAAAATACATACTACAGCACTTTCATTGTCAGCCCCATGTTTGGGAATGTGATGTGGGATGAAACTATGCAAGAAGATTCCATGACATTTCATCTCCGAGCCTTTAGAGCAGGGGTGTCAACTCATTTTTGTTCAGGGGCCACATACAGTACAATATGATCTCAATGGGGCCAGACCAGTAAAAATAGTAAAATAATAGCATAATAACCTATGAACAACAAGAACCCCTTTTTTTTTTCTCCTTTGTTTTACAGTTACTGAAGGATAATTTTACAAAACAGGAAATTTCTTGAGAAATATAAGTGCAATTTCAACAATATCATGCCTAATTTTACTATTTACACAGCACACTGGATCTATAAAGGCACACACATTTAGTCACAGGTATCTGGAGCATTTGACATTACATTTAGATTAGTGTGAAATTTTAACAAATTCATCCTGTGGGCCAATTAGACCCTCTGGCGGGCCGGTTCTGGCCCCCGGGCCGTATGTTTGACACCCCTGCTTTAGAGATTACAGCTACTGTTGCAGATGCTGTCTGTCACTGCAGTGGACTGGCAGTGCAACATTCTGCAGCTGTGTAAGTGTAGTGATACTAGTAACTATGACTGTCCACTAAAACAGGGAAATACCAATTACAACACACTGCTACTGTACTGTATACTTCGCTTGTTGCTGAATCATTTCACTTGCTTACTGACAGTTACATTGATTATATGGTTTCTGGGAATTATTAAATTTCAGTGGAATCAGTTCTTATTTTTTCTATGATGATATATCAGGCTAATAAAAATAGTCCGCCACACATAATCGCTTTACAAAGCTCATTTCCAGAAAAGTTGGTGCAAAAATTAGCATGTGATGTATCAGTGCCCACAGCAGAAGAAAGATGACCTAACAATCAAAGCCTATGGGTCAGTACCACATAACCTCATTGAAAAAGGACTTGACCACATACCACACTCTGGACGCTGGCCAAGACATGATCACATTACATCAGGTAAGTCCACAACTGACTTGAAGGACCTATACAAAAAGGGATTCCAACAAGACGTACCATCTCCCCCATTTAACTCGTAATGGCTTCAGGCTGGAGTCAGGCGTCATCCAGCCAGCACTCCATGGATGACATCACAACAACAACTGTGACACACGTCCAAGGAAGTTTGGGCATTGTGAAGAAAAAGTCCAGTGTTTGGTCATCAAGTCCAGGGTGAGGTCATTCCATCCATAGACGACAAGCCAATCAAGTGCTTAGGTAAGTGGTTTGATGCATCAATGACAGACAGCGCAAATGTCACCTATGCTGTAAATCAGAGGGAAGACATGGCTGTACCCGTTTGGACTTCTGCCGAGGCTTTGTTGAGCTCCCCATGACTGCTGTAGAGGGCATCTCGAACAAAATAAGAGCGGAAATGGCTTGGAATTCCTTCAAGCTTCTATTTGGTGGGTCTATATATTCAATCTGGGCAATTTGAGCTACTTTTGTCATCTGTTGAGAGTCCCATTAAGCCTCAAGGGCTCTGCATTTCCTTCCTTTTATTTGTGGTTTATTCAAACAAGTGTCACCCACATGATGTCTAGACCCATCTATGTAATTTAGTGGTGTTTATCATGCCCACCACAAGATGGCGCATCATCTCCATATCCATTGTCATGGTCAGAGCACCCCTGATGAAACGACGTAATGACCTGATGAATGCAGCGAGATTAACACACTGAGGATCGAGTTTTGTATTTTCTTTTAGATAAAAAGAGCTGTTTCATCATGCAAACTTCCTGTATGAGCTCCGGTAAGCATGGTGGTTACATGTTAGGAGGCTAAGCCTCATTATTAGCTTGTTGATAAAGTTTTGTTGTGAAAATGCCTTTATTAAAATACTTTCCTTAAAACTAATTACAGCTTTTACGCTATTTAATGTTCAAAATGCTCACTGTGGTATTGTGTTTATAATTATGTAAAATAACATTAAGAAGCGCTGTGAGAGACGCTGGCGATGTTAGCGAGATGCTAACGCTAGCGCTTTTAGCGAGATGCTACGACGCTAGTCATGCTCGTGCCAGCAGTTATGCTGCTCATGTATTCTAGTATTCAACGTGGATGCTAAAAGGTAGGTGGCTAAATAGCACATGATGCATGATTCTGTTGACATGATGCAAAGTTATGGAAATAATTTCTAGCTTATGATTGTTATATTGTGATTTCTTTCACTTGATTATTTAAATATTTATGTTGGTAAAACAATTGAATACAGTTCATTTATAGTTAAAAAAGTTAATATTGGCTGCATATATGCTACAGTTAAAAAGATAAACATTGATTAAATGGAGCTGTTTAAAAATATAAATATAGCTCTACAAAGGTAAATAAGTCTAAATTAAAAAGTAACTTCATGATGGAGAATTGTGAAGTGGTAAAAATATTTCTATGGTAAATGTAAACATAGTTATTTACAGCGATTAGACGATTATACTGTATATCCTGCCACTGGGCATATACATATATGGAAGATATTCATAGTACAAGCAGTATGAGGTCATGTGATGAACAAAGATATGGTAGTAATTGTATGTTTTCTGCACTGTGTGTGTAGATTGTTTTTTTTTTTTGCCAGATTAAGAAATAGCGCATTCTGATTCTGAACCCTGGGAGGTTCAGTGGCGAGCTAGGACAATCAATCGACTGTGGACGGAGAAGAAGCACGGTGTGGCCAGCTGTGGGATCCACTCTGGAGAACCACAGACATCAACTCACTTCACTCTCTGACGTAGATAAGAACACAAAACACACAAAATCTACCCAGGTAGTCAGATAAACTGAACTCTTCCAACTTAAAAGAAGGGACACTTTTATTTAAATGTATTTTTTCCAAAAGAGCTCTATTTTTGTATTTTATTTTCATTATTGCAAGTTCATCATTGTGAGGCGATTGTCAATTGTTAATTTCCTAACTTTGGCTAATTTGAATGATTGAGGTGTCTGACTTCCCGAACCTAGAAAGAATGTGAGTGTCGTTAATGTGCTTTCGTACAGAAAGGCTAAGGGCGCTACACAAGTATACATCACAAAGTCTACAATCACAGAAACAGAGACAGAATGGACCAAGCCAGAGTGACTATGGAAAAGAAATAAGTTATCATAAAGCAAATGAACCAAACAATATCTAAACACAAGAGGAGGATGACGACAAAGAGAGTGACAGCGAATGCATGTAGACACTGGTTGTCTACATGAAAACGCAAGGGTGTTTTGAGATTGTCCCACTTTGGGACACATTTTCCATAAACAGCATTTGAGTGATCCCAAAATGCAGTTTTAATGTGGATGAATGCTGATTCAATTAAAAAAGAAGCAGCCACAAATAAGCTACAAAAAAGAAAACAGACAGCTGCAGCTTCAGCATGATTAAATTCTGCTTTACAGTAAAAGGTAGAGCTGACATCCAAGGATAAAAAAAAGCAACATGGGTTTGGAAACCCAGTTTCTCAAGCTGTTTTATTATGGACAGTAGAGCGAAAGCTAAACAGAAGATTTCATACTGACAAACTAACTAACACCAAATCATTTCAGCAAACCCATCCAGACTAAAGCAAAGCCCAGAGACAGCTGAATTTATATTGGATGCAAATCCTAAAGCTTTTTTCAATGACATACTGTATAATTAACTAAACATACCCTTACTCAATTGTTGAACAACATACTTTTACAGTGTATAACCTGCATCCTGTGTCCGCGCATTTATTGCATATATTGCCCTATCCCCAGGCCCAAAAACAGGAAGCACATCCTATGTCCTGAATACACACGGGCACACACACACACACAGTCTGCAACTTATCTCAGCTGGTGGGGAAAAGGGATGCAGATAAAAGTCACTCTCTTGTGTTCCTATTTCCAGTTAGTTCACATTGAATTTATTTGATACCATTCTCAGCAATATTTCCCAAAATTTATGCCAACAGAGGCTACAACAAGTCCTATTTCGATATTTCGTGAAACGTCTGGATTGTGGCAAAGTGACATAATGAATGAAGAGTTTTCCCAAGTCTTTTGGAAACAGATCTCAGGCCAAAGATTTGAAAATTTCTCTCTCTCTTTCACACACTCTCACACACACACAGAGTGATCATGGTAAGGAAGCTTTCTGACAGGCAATGAGCTCATAAGATCTGAATGTCTTCCTGTGGTGAATGCTTTCTTACAACTATTTCCCATTTGTCCTTCCAACCACTCCATTCCACACCCCTGCACACACACACACACACCTAAACTGCTGTAAGCCCTTTTTTCCCCACTATAGGAATAACAGGTTTTGAGTTGTTCGGTTAGAGATTTAGCTCTTTGGTTTAATGTGTCGGTCTGTGTTTTGCTGTATGCGTGTGACAGCGTGCGGATAAACATTAAGCTTGAGAAATGGCCAATGGTCTAAATCAGATGCAATTAGGATTCATGGTGGGCGTAGTGTGTGTACATGTAGATGTGTTTGGATCTGTGAATGTAGAAGGCTTTCCAATGTTAAGGTTTATTTTCTGAACTGATTACACAAATAAAACGACTATTACTGTGAGAACATATATATAAAAAAAATAGGATAGACATTGAATCTATGATTTACCAAAGCTTTACTATCTTGAAACACATTTGGAATTGTTATAGACTATAACAGCTGCAACAGCTGTACACTTAACAGCAGAAGCTATACCATAAACACACTGAAAATGGCTGACAGATGTTTTTCCAACCACACATCAGAACGAAACGGGCGTCCTTATAGTGAGTTTGCATCTGTGTAATTGCAAACACACTTAGCACAGCTGGAGTGTTACTTTGAATTATCCCACGTCAGCAGGTTAAATATAAAGTATGTGGTTCTCATTTGTGAAGACTGGGGTGTTAGAGCTTGAGAATCTGGCCATTTGTTGTAGTAGAATTAAATCTGGACCTGTCTTTAGGTGCAATGAGTTAGGTATCCACAAGTATGAAGCAGGTACAACAGTTGTTTAATGTGTTAATGTGTGTTTTATTTTGAACACTTCCATCAGTTCAGTAAACATATGTAGCTGTACTCTGTTTGAAACAAACATGTGTAGTTTGTCTGTATACAGATGATGGGTTGGGTCACAGGACACATATAAGCAAGTCCAGCGTTTGACAAAGGCAATAATTCAGTAACAGCATAAATTGCAGTATAATTGTCTTTAACAGTAAGGTTTATTATATACCGATGTTTTTGTGCACTGATTTAATAATGAGTAAAAATATTTTATGATATATTACTTAAAGATTTGTGTAATGATTGTCAGCAATTCCCTGCTGTTTAACAGGTGCTTGTTGTTTTCTGCTCATGAATACATTTAAAACTGATTTCTTTCAACTTTCACTAAGGAGCAGAACTCAGACTAATAATATGACATTTATCATGTTATTTATTGATATTGATTTATTTGAAAACATTTTTACTGGGTCTGGTATGGCGATGGAAACCCCATGCAAGGTTTTGATCTGGGTGCTTCTGTCTTTAACAGCTTTGGCAAGCAAAGAGAGTGTGAGAGAAAGAGATAGAAAGTGTGCGTGTGTGTGTGAGAGAGAGAGAGATAGAGAGAGAGAAAGACTGTCCTCGGGGACCACATTTATCACTGCATGGATTCCCTTCAGTGTTAACTGAGGAGCATTTCTGCTGGTGTAAAGGAACAAAAAGGGATACTCCAAAGGTCGGGCCCACCCCCTCTCAGAGCTGGCACACTGATCTTTCCATGGTATCCAACTAAAAACAACTGGACCATTTAAGGGGTCACCATGTAAATTACAGCTTCCCAAAAGAGAAGGTATTAAACAGCTATTTCTATTCCAGAAACTTGCTCAAATAGCGTGCTGAATGCCCGAAATTGCTTTGAATATGAAACAATCTTCAGTCCTTCTGTGCTGGAGGTTGTTTGGCAGAAGGAGGGATGGGCTGGGTGACCTTCTGAGAAGGTCATTTTCTTTCACAAAAAAAAATCCCGCTGTGGCCATGCTGCCTCTCCCTTGAGCCCTATGAACTGAGAGGAAAGCTACAACTGAAAAGAAGGTAACTCGGGGCAACAATCAATGCTCAGCGCAGCCTCTGTTGCCCCCCATGTTGTTGAAGGATGCTGTTAGTCAGTACATTTACATGAAGTGAATTTGTGTTTTAGCCTGGCTAAAACCGTACTTATATACTACTAATATATGGAAACATGAAGTTGTAGTTGGACTAACAGCTGAATTGAGCTACTACTGCATGTAGTGCATTAATCAGACCAGAGTCAAACTCAAGCTGGCCTGGAGCTCTGCACATATGCCAGAGACAATAGAAGAAGCCGGTACATAGGAGAATAAGACAACAGCATCAAAAACCATGTTGAAATTCAGGCCTGTACATCCTTCTGTATCCACTGTTTTCACTATTTTTCTAGTGCAGTGAAATGCGGAAGTTGGAGGGACATTTATCCTCATTCAGGGGGATTACCACTAGCCTTCCTGTTGATTTAGCTTCAGAACCCAAGCTAACATCAGGTGATATTATAGAAAGCCATACTCTAACTAGTCACCACCAGTGTTATGTATCATTAGTCCCTTATTTTAGAAGAAGTCTGGCAAATAATGTTTTCATTGTACTTACTGAACTGAGGACGATACAGCTGTGCATTCATGAGATGATGCAGAGACCGCGGCAATGACAGGAAGTTAGCCACCAACAGATGAAATTGCTGACTGTTGTGTTTACTGACATTGATGTATTGATACTTGATGTATTGGAGCAGAAAATCAGCTTGTAACTTATTAAGTTACTATGGTAACTTTACTATGGTCAATTTACAGTGTCCAATTTGCCTAATTCCTAAATCTGCACGTTTTTGGACTGTAGGAGGAAACTGAAGAAGCTGGAGAAAATTCATGCTCACATGGGGAGAACATGCATGCAAACTCCATCCGGGCTGCAGACCTGGTTCTTTTTGCTGTGATGGCGCGAGTGCTGACTAATTTTGTGCAATCACTGTAATTCTTAACTGTATATTGTTAAAACTGCAGTGTGTAACTTTCATTTACAATCAAATGTCCTTGATATTGTAATGCTCCACCAGTCAGGTCTGATAGTATTGCAGTTTACAAATAATGGCAGAAAAATCAAATCACCAAAAGATATGCACTGCAGCTTTAAGAGGATGGGCCGGACAAAACATATTTGGATGTGGTGTAAAGTAGGCATCGCAGGGACCATCGTTTTTCAATATTGCCTTTGTGCTGAGACGTAGAAAGCTGTTCAGCTCCGTCAGCACAGAAGCCCTTGTCCAGTTTACCTTCCAAGGTGACTTCTCTGCTGTCGGCAGGCAGAGCCAAGCTCCCTAGTCTCTTACCTCACACCATCATCATCTTTCAGATACCAATAGGTAATATGCTCTCATACTTCTATTTATTTATTTATTTTGGCAAATATTTCAGGCCTGTTCACATCTGTCACTCTTATCCCTAACATCATTTCCACAATTGCTAGTCGGAATAAAAACAATGCAAAAAGTCAAGGGCACAAATGTTAAAATAATGTTTCATTAATTTTTTCAACAACCTTTTTCTCTGTCTGTTCTCATACCATCCACCTACACAGCTGCACACTACTCTCACACAATGTCTCTTGAATGTTTCACAGGCAGAAAGCTCTACTCTGAGTGAAGCCATCTGTGTGCAGGTTTTATAGAGAGAGAGAGTTAGAACTCGTGTGGAATGTACAGGAGTGTGACCATTCTTACAGTGTGATGAGAAAATAGGTTCATTGTCCTACGTCTATTTGTCTATTAGGTCGTCTATTTTTGGCTGGGTTAATTCTCTACACGGCGAGCAGGTGTGCTAATTTCCTCTCTCTCTTGCTCTCTCTCGTCCTGTTAATTGAGTAAGAGGATTCAAGTGGCTGCTGCAGCCTTATATTAGTGCAACCACCAATGCAGACTTTACAGTGACTTTATAAACAGCTTGACACACACATACACACACACAAATGTCAATCTTGGCTATTGTTGCTGTCTATCCAGGCTCCTATCCTTACTGCCTGTTCAACAATTATTATTATTTTTTGCTTTTGTAACAGCTTCTGTATACTTGTACCTGTCAATTGGAAAAGTGACCTTCCACCTGTATATACACAATGGTTTACTGATAATACTTATTTTCATGAAGCTGTATATGAGACGAAAAGGCTCCAACTCTGAATTTGAATGCATCTAGCAACCTTCACCCTCCACTTTCTCCCTGCTTGCCCACAATGACTTGGATGAAAAAGCTATTCTTTTTCACTTTTCCACAAGCAACATTAGTCTTTCTTTCTTTGGGGTTTTTCTACCCACTGTTTTGTTTATTTGTAGAAAAGCAATTGCAAAATCTCAACAAATAGATGAAATGGGTCCCAAGTTCATCCCTACAACAATAGAGCAAGGGGAAACCACAATACACAATATGACTGAAGGAAACACTATCAACTTCCAAAAAACTGGACAAACATTATTGCCAACAATTCCCCTTAGCAATCCTGCACATACACTGTGGTAACTGAAAGGGATTCTTGTGCAAACTTCCAATTCTTAAAGTCTTCAAATGTCAGGCCTGAACTCAAATAAAGTTGATACAGCTTCACTACGCAAATAAAATAAGTTTATCATACCCAGAATGCCTGTGAAACACTGCAGATGAAAACATGCATCCATACAATCTGGTTGATTTGATCAGAACCATCATCATTATCCTTGATCAGACACAAACACACTGTTCAAACACAGCATCTTAATGAGAATAATGACTGAAACACCCTTCACGTGCCAAATCACTCGAGACATAGTTGAAATTATTCCCTGTGTGGAGCCTTCTTACCTTTGTGACAGTCATGCAGGATCAGTGGTTGAGGAGCAGGCCAGTCTCCCCTTCAAGCAGAGAGCAATGCCGCAGGAGTGATGAGGAGGAAAGAGGAGGGCAGCTTTGCTGAATATGCAGACACACTCAGAGAGAGAGACAGAGAGAGAGAGACGGAGGGAGAGAGGGGAGGAGTGAATAGACAGGTTAGTGTGTCTGGTTCACTAAGTACCCACAGAATGAAAGCTGCTGCTGCTGCAGTGAAGTAATGGCTGGCAGTCGGTTACTACAAGAGGAAAAGGCTCCGTGCTAGGATACACAACCCCTCCCTCCTCCCTCAAGAGCTGCACGCACACACACACACACACACACACACATACACAGATGATGCACACAAGGTCTGGTTGTCCTACTCTTCTCACAATATGATTAGTGATAGATGAATACAGGATTACAGCTCATTGATGAGCAGGCAGGGCTGCAGGAGGAGGCTAGAGCAGTGCACCTTGGGACAGTATAGAGTAGAGGACTGCAGAACCAAAGGCTGTGTCGCAGTCTGCTACTCAGATAGGGAGCTTACACGTCACCCAGTGTGTGTGTGTGTTTGCATGTGTGTGTGAGAGAGTGAGCATTTGAGTCATTGGCATTGAATTAAATATAAACTATAAAGACATTTATAGAGATATAACGTCAATTGTGTAATCTTCTTGTCAAATTCTGTTGTTTAAATCAATCATATCCAATACAATTTTACATATATGATGGGGTTTGTTGGAGTGGAATACAATTACTTGCAGTGGATGAGTTGTGTGGTGTAATGTTGCACACTCACCTTATTGTGATACATTTTAAATGTCATTTAACTGATTTCAGCCCTAAACCTTAGTGCTCAAAGCCATCAACGGTGGGGTATCTTCATTTTAGAGTATAGTTCTGTTTTTATTTCCTTGCAAGAACACTTGTACAGTACACAGTAGTAACACAGAGTCTCCCACCCACATTGTCGGCATGCTGTTTGAGTCGAGCCAAGATTCCAACTCTGTTACCATGGCTTATCTTCCCAAAGCCAAGTGAGAGACTTCTCTAGTGGCAGAAACCCACAATACTGACGTTGTTTCTTGTGTCATCTGTGTGTGTGTGTGTGTGTGTGCTGTAACTGTTGCATAGTATCTTCACTGGTCACTTGGTTTTTCAGTCTGTCTTCGTTGTCTGGGACCTTAATCTCAGCATTTCCTGCCTAAAACAATACTATTTCCTCTGTTTGTGCACATATTATTGGTGGAATAAGATTGTCTTCTGAAATAAAGAGTGTCACTTATGTAGTTTAAAGGTAGAACCTTTATTTATCTGTAGTATTAGTCGTGTCTTATTGCTAAAATATATTGTATCATTATAGGTTTATCTTTATTGTAATGATGTATTATAAGGATGTGCTAAATTAAAGCTTAGAGTTGCAATTGTTCATTTCCATGAACAATTTCAATGTTTTTCCATTTCAACCCATTTGAATGAAGTGAACATTACATTTGTAACTTGCACAAATATCTTGTTTTGTATCAATAAATGACTTAATTGCAGCAAATATGAACTTTGATGTCCTTTTTAACCGCTCAACCTCTGACAGCTTTGTAGCTGAGGGAGTCCACTATATTCAGTGGTATGCTGCCCTCTTGTGATAATATATTGCACATAACATAACATAACCTAGTTTTCAAGTGTATACTGTGTGTATGAGATATTTTGTAAGGTGGTGAGCTGGTATCATATTGTCTATGCATGCTTACCCTTAAATACAATTTGTACAGATATTACAAATTGTGATTTCTGTATTTGAGAGACCAATATTTCAAATATTTTAGACAGCTATCCTTGATCTGTTAAAAACAATATTGCTATTACTTCCTACTAGTTGGATCTTCACTGCTTGTCTCTCTATGACTCTTTTACCCTATTTCCTGTCTCCACTTCACTGTCTTTATCCAATTAAATTAATAATTATTTTAAAGAGACTGCAAAATTGGTTAGAGATTAAATTGCAGTATCTTGACATAATCAGTAAAAAAGATAATAATGGAATGGAGATGGACTCGAATAGACCAATTCTTTTAAGAACATGGATGGTTTGGCTGAGCATTTCGGGTAAACGTGAAGAAATTTCAAAGAACAAAACTAAACAATGAATGGATGAATGGAGAGCAAATGTCAAAGGGTGATGGCATTTCATAATCCTAGTGCACAGGTCAGAGAAACATGTCCCATAACTTTGAGAAAACCCCCAGAAATCATACATCAAAAGTTTGTCCAGGAATCATGACAGAGGTCTTTTGCAACGGCCTTTAATGGCATTTGCAAATACATGTCAAATGAAGGCAGCATGGCAGCCAAGAGCTTTAAGGCAATTGTCATGGTAAGCAAGAGAAGGCTGAGGTCATTTCCAGGATTCAGATGAACGGATAGGGCAAGATGGAGGAAGACGATCCACTGTGAAGATGACGATGAGTGCAAAAGTAAATCAGTGTGTAAGAGTGCTGGAATGTCTTGCATTGAAGCGGCAAAGAACAAACTGGCAGTGCCTGTCAAGCAGGAGTCTTTATTATACTGGCTTGATTGGAGATGCAGAGCAGCTGAGTGAACCAGGTGAGTGGAATCAACTAACGAGGTGGGTGTGGCTGACAGGCTGGGTGAGGTAGAGGCCGGGACAAGTACTGAGTGAAAAGGTCTGCAGTGAGGATGAATGAAGAGTGAAGTGGCTGTATCGGGTGAGTATGATGCAAAGTATGACATAATGTGAGCACTTTTATCGGGACGTGAAGATTTTTATCAAGTGAATCGCTTTGCAACGTGCAACTCAGCATTTTGTATATGGTGCATGGTTTTAACTGGTTTCATTTAATTGGATGCAGCAACCACTGCAGACGCGGGAACAGCAGGGGGTAGCCAGTCATGGTGGACACTGGCGGAGGACGGCAGATCGAGGGAGTGAGAGGACCCTCCTGAGACTGATACGCCTTAACAGATAAGTTAAAGGGACGTTAGAAATCCAGCCGCGATATAGCCCTGTGCGTGTGTGAGAGGTTGCTGAGGGCTGTTTCTCTGTTTGCAGCAGTGGTGTCAAACATACAGGCCTGGCCCACCAGAGGGTCCAATCAGGCCTGCAGGATGAATTTGTTAGAATGTCATATTATGAATACCATGCTAGAAAAAACGGCATAGACTAACATGGAAACAGCTGTTTTTTCCAGCTGGGTAGAATCTAATCAAAATGTGAAATACTATATTTTTCAGTTCCAGATACGTGTGACTAAATGTTGATCCACTGTGATCTGTAAGTTGCAATCCCGAAGTAAGCGAACATACTCGAGTTATATTACATTACATGTCATTTAGCAGACGCTTTTATCCAAAGCGACTTACAATATCTAATAATATATAATTACCATTTGGGAGGCAGGACAGCAAACAGTCGCGAGTTACTATGTTTACATTATGTAAACATAGTAACCCGAACTCACGACTGCATGTAAATTACATGCAAAGGAAGTATTCAGGTAACTCTAGCCTGTGATTCATGTAAATAGCTTATCACTGTATCACTGTGCAGCTGTTTACTCTCTTTTCCTCATAGCTCCGAACAACTATCGTCATGTTTTATCTTTAATCGATTACTTGTTTGTTCGTTTTTTTGTTTCTTTTGAATTATAAACAACTTTTCAGCTGCAGATCAAAGCCTGTAGGATCACATTAAGGCTTCATTACGCCACATAACTTGTAGAAAGGCCTTCATGACATACTGAAGTTTAGTTTCCATTCATCATCATTGAAAATTACTTGTTTTGTTTTCTGATTTTTGTATAAAACTCTAAATGTTTTTTTTTTTTTTATCATCAGCCGCCACCAGTTCTCACAGTTCTCTCTCCTTCTTTGTCTGAGATCATCTTCTAATAATTTCAGGTCAGCTATATCTGGTATAATGCTGTTAAAACAGTTTGAAGTTCTTCAGTTCACCACAAAGTTATCCACCCAACTACTGTACTTTCTTGTCTCAGTGTCTTTATCACAGTTTGAAGTTCTTTATTCTCATCATCATCGTCATCTGATTTTCATTCAACCCTTTTGGATTCTTCCTCTCTCAAAGCTTCTCTCATCTCCTTAATCCCCTCCCCCAGTCGGTGTTTCTTCCCTGACATCATCATCCTGGGTTAATGTAGATCAAAAGCCAAGATCAAAGGACAGTGATGTCAGTTGAGAAAATCACAAATGCAAGACAGCCTTACCATATGGTGGCTGCAGTGGTACAGTGGCTTTAAAAAAGAAAAAGGATAGAGCACATCTACGGACATCATAATGTCTAAGGATCCTAAAGACTTAAGCCTCCTTACATTCCGCATGTACACCTATAAGGACTTGCTTGATTTTTATGAAGCAAATTATAAAAAAAGCAGAGCAAAAGATGACAAAGGTCAAGTTGTAAAGCCTCAACAACTCCCTCACAACTATACTTATCGAGAATTGCTTGATTTTTATTTAACCTATTATTTGCTAAAAGATTCCAATGGCCTGACAATAGAGTCTCTTGAGGAAAAGATTGAGGCTCTGAGGAGAGAGGTTGCAGAAGGCAAGGCGAGGGAAGATGATCTGAAAGAGAGACTCATTAAAAGCGGAAAAGAGAATCAACAACTTAACCTGGACAAAGCCAACTTACAGGATTCACTCAATGACAGCCACAAAAACACTCAACAACTTTCCCATGGCAAAGCTAATGTACAGAGTAGCCTTAATCTTTTGAAAGCAATGTATGACGACACCCTTAGAGAGCGCCATCAACTTGCAGAAGACAAGGCTAACTTAGAGGATGCCCTTGATAATAGTTGTAAAGAGAGTCAACAACTTGCTCAGGAAAAGGCAAGCTTACTGGATAACTATAAAACTTGCCTTATAGAGAATAAACAACTTAATGAGGAGAAAGCTTATGTACTGACTAACCTTAATCAAGAATTGGAAAGACACAAAGAAGAGTTAGCGGAGACTCATGAGCAGTATAGAACTGCACATTCTGAAAATAAAAGACTGACAGAGGTCCTGCAAACGACTGAACTGCAAAAGAAGAGCCAGCGTTTAGAGGATGACATCAGACAGCAAGAGGGCAGGCTGAAAGAAACTCTGGTCAAGCTAAACATGCAAAAGTTCAAAGCTGACAATGTAACGGAGAGGCTTGGATTTATATCCAGTAAATTGAATGTTAGTGAGCAAGAGCTTGAAAAGCAGAAGTTTGAAGTCAGAAAACTGACATCACATATTAGGCATATCAACTCCGATCTAGAGAAATGCATGCTTGTTATTGATAAGCCCATGAAATTAAGGGCCAAAATATTGGACATGAAAGCAAGCTACCCAGAGAGTTATCAGAGAGTGCAGCTGGATGATCAGACAAAGGAAGCATATCTGGCTGAGATTTGCAAACTCCAACAAAAGCTTGAATGTTCTGAAAGGATACAACAGCATACCACCAGAGAGAAGGAACGTTTGCAGAGGAAGGTGCATATATTACTAAAGAGGAGTTCCAATAGCATGGAAACTACAGAGCAGAATGATTTGGCATCTGAATACGATGATACAATCATGTCGTCTGTGCAAACTAGTATGGATGACACTTTATCATCAGAACACATGCCTCCTGATGATGATGATGATGATGATGATGACGATGACCCTGCACTACAAGAAAGGCCTTCTGTGCTCATTGGACCAATGGATAAATATGTGAAAAGAGTTTAAAACTGCAATGAAAATATAAACATCATGCTTTTTAAATGTAGTCCCCCACCATGTATTGGTCCACCATGGAAGCCATTGTGAGATACATTGTGGTACAAGAGGTCCGACACAGGAGCCGACAGTGTTATGACACAAAACAGGGTCCGGTCAAACCTGGTTGGTCACATGAGCGAGGGTGTCATGTTAAAGGACCTGAGACACCAAATGACCTCAGGCACGTCATTGCTGAAGTGTCCAAGCTAGGGGTTGCCGCTCTCGAGACAAGACACAAGATTGGGCTCACGAAATCGAGAACAGATATTAACAATATTTTTGAGAGCATTCCAATGACAAAATATCTCTTAAAAAGCAGTCTTCATTTCATTCAAAAACAGAATAAAGTGCCCATGAGTAAGACATGAAGAATATCGAAGCACTGTAAATGTTTTTTGCTTTTTCTGAGGCTAGCTATGCAGTAAAATTAACATTACATCAAGGAGCGATACTTTTGAATGGACATTCCTGCACTGGATCAGACCCCATAGTGACTGAGAAAATATAATAGGAAAACAACTATGTTACCACCACCCTACCACCCTACTTGTAACAACACTGCTGCCAAGTAGTCCATACACGGTTACCGAGGTGAGTACCACTCCTTGACATATTGTTAATGTTACTGCATAGACGTCTTGAGGTTTTTTTTTAATCTTCTTCTACTGCACTTGCGTCTGTGTAGAGATTTAGTGCCACATGCTATCATATTGTTCTTGGTGCAGCTGCTCGCCAGCCAACAATCCCCCAGAAACCTGGAACTATTGTATAAAAAAACATCTAAACAACTAACAAAAAACGAATTGCTGACTTCCTTTGTGGCTTTTGTATTTGTGTTGTGAGTGTTGCATTTCTATTGTGGCTTTTGCATTCATGTCTGGGCCACCATAAGTCATCATGGAGTGTTCCTTATAGTATTAACTGTTGAGCCAAATATGGCGATCAATGTTGTGTTCTTAATAAAGTGATCTTTGTCAATGTAATGTTTCTGGTAGAGTGGTCACTGTATATATGTATATATGTATATATGTATGTGTATATATATATATATATATATATACATATATGTATGTATATATATATGTGTATATATATACACTATAAATCAGTTTATAAATAAATATCAATCAAATAACAGCAATAATTAAATGTTACTTGCTGGAAAATTAAACAAAATGACAAAGTAAACAAATTATGGTTGATTGTCCGTGAAGATAATTATCTTTTGTTCAGATAATTCACCAATTTTTCAAATTGAATTCATTATGCTGGTTATATATAACATCAAACAACCATGTGTCAAATAATAAATCAATAAATCCCATAAATTCAGTAATCTTAGCCATTGACAGATCGGTTTGTCCAAGTCGTTTCTGCCTTAAGTATTGATGGCGAATGTCAACACGCTACCCAATAAGTGCGAGGAGCTGGAGGAACCAGTGACTCTACAGGAGTGTAGTCTCATGTGCTTCATGGAGATGTGGACACCTGTGCTTCACGGGGCCATTATTGATTACATTCGACCACGAGCAGGAGCTGCAGTAGCATGTGTAACAGGTAGAGTATCTGCTGCGTTTTTAGGTTGTACCACTGCAGCCACCGTAGCTCTCTCTCTCTCTCTCTCTCTCTCTCTCAAGATAGCTTCCCAGTGATATCATGTTTTCATGAGTCAGAGATGCATGAAGAAAGATTTGCCACTGCTGCTTTGCCTGTTATGAATTTAGTTTAACCATAGCTTTGCCTTCTTTGCATTGGTTTCTTTTTCTTTTCTTTATTTAATTTCTGTCATTTGGCATGGCCTTTGTTTGAAGGATTCTGAATTAGTGTCCAAACCTTTTGGCCCTCTTCACTGTGGCACCAAGGCTTATGTCGGTCTGAAGCCCCCCTAAAATATTCTTAAGCCCCCCTAAATAATTTGGAGTTTTGTTTTTTTTTTACAAAAAAGTGCAGACAAATTCTATATGAAATGGCCATAAACTGAGTTTAAATAAATAATGATATAACCTGTCATTATTCACTTAAATATGATCATAAATCTGTCGGTTTCTCTTCACTTCATAATGTAAGGCAGAGAGCCCCATTAGTGCGTCGTTATCCAATCCATTCCACTTGTTCATATAGAGAACGCCCACATCACTGAAAATCCAGTCCACGTTTTCCCTGCGATCTTGCTCGCACTCCTGCAGCCAATGTGCACCTTGAAGCACACAGAGCGAATTCAGTAGCATTAACAGGATAATGTGAAGGAAGAATGGATATCAGAAAGTTTTTCAAGAAAGTAAGTATTCATCACTGCTGGTAGTAACAGTTAGTTAGCTCCAGCTCCCAGCTAACAAGCAGAAAGTCCCATGTAATTAATTAACCAAGTGCTCCCTGTTTAAAATATAAAAACCTAGCTTGCACACTATAGACAATCTCTGCACACGTCTTACCTTTGTTGTTTTTTGCGGTCAAAAGTTACATTCCAGCTCTAAAAAACACTGCTACTTAGCTAGCTTAGCTTAAAAACACTGCTACTTAGCTAGCCTAGCTTGGCTAAGCTAGTTAGCCTGACTGTAGATATATAATGGCTAGATGTCTCGTCCGCGCCAACGCAGTCGAATGTCCGCACAGGGCGGCCATCTTGCCACAGACACTCAACATGTTGTAGTGGTACATGGATTTTTTTAAATAACCATAACTTGATCAATTTTCTACCGATTTTCAAACGGTTTGGTTTGTTATAAACGTCAGAGATGTGGCTATTATGACACTACATATTTATGGATAATTATAACCACGGGTTTCAAATAACATTAAACAGAACAGAAAGGTGCAATGAATACATACACACACAAGGTATTTATGCTACTAAAACTCGGGATACAGAATGGCATGAGATATATGTATACTTTTATAATAGGAATATTACTGATATAATCCAATAATTTGAATTATTACAGTTTAGTTTAAACAAGTAATAATTATTAAATACATTATTTTATTATATTAGTAATATTCCCAGTAAAGGATTTCACAGGATTACATTACATGTCACTAGCAGGATAGTGTCATTTGTGATGCAGACAGTCTTGGAATTTTATGGAACTCAATATGGATATGAAATATGAAACATTTCAGTCAAGGAGCACCATATAAGACTTATTTAACTTGAGCTTTCATTGAGGAGAGAAATGATTAGAAAGTGGATAAAGAAACAGAGGCTGGATGTTCACCCAGATATGTTGTCTGTGCACAATCTCCTTGTTTCCCGCTCTGTTTGCTTAAATCAGCCAGTTTATCCCCCAAGAGATAAACAAACATGCAACAAAATCATTTGTTGTATGACTTGTAATATTAAGAGTGTTAACCACCGCTCCCCCCTTATTCCCGCTCCCCTCCAGAGTAATAGTGACATGGCTGTTTATGGGGCAGGACACTGGACCTGAATTAGGGATGAGAATGATAAGGCATTTTGAGAGTCGATTGTTAACTGAACAATTAAAAAAATATATGTAATAATAATAATAAAAAAAATTTTCTGTTTATTTTGAACTGAAATCACGTCTCTGCTATTATTACAAATAATTTGTTTAAAGGAGCTCCTCAATCAGAGAATGCTGGTGTTCAGGGAGGGAGACGAGGAGAAGCTGAGGTGTGTCCACCATGATCTGAAGAGAAGACGGAAGCAGGCAAAGGGGACTATAAAAGGAAAGTGGAAAGTAAGTTCCTCCTCTCAGACAATGTATCTTGCATTTCTTTTTAAGACTGTGCTGACTCTCTGTTAGCAATGGCACCCATCTGTGCTCTTCTTCTTGATGTTTTACAACTGCTGGCATGTGTCATGCTGCATTACAATATTTTCTTTGCCTCTTCTTTTGTTCCTCACAATTTGTACACATGATCAGCAATGAGTTTTATACTGAATAATGGGGGAACAAATGTTTGTTTTATTCCAAGGTTTTTATTGTTCCAAAGTATTGTACACACACATGCTTACACGCACGCACACACACACAGTAGGGCCTGAAAGGGCATCAAGTCCTGCAGAGGAAATAGACAAAGGGCCATTGCTTTTTGAACTTGCAATCATTAAAAATAGATAGCCCTCTTCATTTATGTTTTTTAAATTCATGTGAGGTAGAGTAATATAATGTTCAAGAAGATCTAAATCCTAGCTAGGAAATATAAGTACATTTTATTCCTGCTATGAAAAACTGACACAATAATCATATCACTATAATATTATAAACTTCCCCTTGACTTACAGTGGCAATTTTTTGGCTGCTTCTACTCCATGACACCTGCAATGCTGAGGTAAACTTCAGTGACGGGCAGTGAGTTTGTCTGGTCAGCATGTGGACCACCGGTCTGCTGAATGAACTGCTGCAAGTTACACTGTCTCAGCTCCTTATTCAGCTCCTCAATCAGCTCCCATCTGTCCTAGAAGATGCAAAATGTTCCAAAACACACAAGAGTTTATATCTTAAGTGGAAAAGTTCAGGTTTGTGTGGTGGCAAATAAAGCTTGATAAATCACAGACAGTTGTCTTTTAGATATTTGATGAGTGTGTGTAAAACTCAAACATGGGCCAAACAAGTTCTTAGTCTGACTGACCCCAAAAAAGGGTAAAATAAGAATTTAATTTAATACAGCATGTGTTGGAGAGTTGCTGGAAATATTCATTGACTGCAGGAATGTAGCTAGCTTGGGTGTATAGGAGGCGCTACAGATAGAGTACATTTCCAGTTATTAATTAAGCTTGTAATTTCTATCAACTTATTCTGGCCATCAACTTCTGTTCTTTGTTTTGCAAGATCAGATCAGCACATGGAAACGCATTGTTCCCTCTAAACAATACCACTGACAAGACAGTTTTCTGTTAGTCAGGACCAAAGGTGTGTGATTGTCAAACTTCAACACAAAGCTACCTGCACCCTTTCTTCACCTCCAAAAGGTGATTCCACTAATCATTGCACTTCTGCTGAAATGAAATAACTGCACTGAGATGCTGTTGTTAAAAATCTATTGTGCCCAAGCCATAAAGTAGAATAAAAGATGAGTTGTACCTGTAACATTCGCTCAGTAGCCCGTAGCTCCTCCTGTGTCCCTGACAAAGCTACATTCAGTTCTTCTCCCTGCTGCAGTCGGTTGTGGAGCTCCTGCCTCAGTGGTAGCATGGTCTCCTTCTGCTGCCAAGGTGCAGCCTGTGAACTTTGTCTGTGGGTGGTGAGTTGTATGTTGTGTTCTAGATGTGCAGAACTGATTTGGATCTCCTTCATCCGATAACTGTGTTCTTCCAGTAATGACTGTAGTTGGCGTAGATGTATGTGCATATCTGTTGGTAGCAGTGTAAACATTGTCTTGTTTCAGTAATGTCACAAAATAAAGACACTCACCAAATGTCAGACTGATTTGAACACGCACCTTGTTCTCTGTCCATCTCTATCTGTAAATCTCCTTCCCAGTGTGTGCTGTGAATCAGCTCTGCCTCGTTCCTCCTTAGCTGCTGCTGCAGTTCCTCCAATTCTTCTGCAATTGCCACAGACAGAATTTGAACTGTAGCAGATGACTTCTTTTGCTCCCACAGCCATGTCTCCCTTTCTAGAGCTTGGACCTGACTCTCCAGGTCTTGTAGTTGCCTCTGTTTCTGAAGAATCTGCTTTAACACCTCATCTTTGGAGGGGTTTGGAGATGAGGTTCTGTTTGGTTTCGTCCTCTTGGAAAGTGATGATGGACCCAGATTAAAAGTGACAGCCTTGTTCGGCTCCTTGTGTTTGATAGGCTCTGGTTCAAATGGCCTGGGGAGGAAAAATCTCTCTCTGGTTGGCATCTCTTGACCATCACTTAGACTGGGACCAGTCCTGTGGAGAATGAACTGGGCCTCAGTAGCCAGCTGTCCCAGCTTAGCCAAATGCTGCAGAGGACAGTCATTGGCAACTAACTGTCTCTCATTCCCTCGTAACTTTAAGAAAAGGATGTAACGACCCGTCTGACCTGTAAAAGATAAATAAATACACAGATTTACTGTGTGTCCAGTAGAGCTGAAACAATTAATCGATGAATCGATTATTAATCGATTACTAAATTAATCGACAACTATTTTTATAATCAAATAATCGGTTTGAAGCTTTTTTCATGATTAAAACAAGATTTCTGATTGTTTAAGCTTCTTAAATATGAATATTTTCTTCATTCATCATGTCCAGGTTTGATGAACACCGTTCAACATTTTTTAAGGTTTTCTGATATTCTGAACACCAAACGATTAATCCATTAATCGAGAAAATAATCGACAGATTAATCGATTATGAAAATAGTTGCAGCTCTAGTGTCCAGTGCTCTTCTAAAGGTTTGTGCCATAAACTGTGGGAGCTAAATAAGTCAAAAGCAAAAGATTTTCAAGAGGAAAAACATTCCGTAATTCAAAATCTTTACTTTTGACAGTGTTCATCATTGTATGCAAGTGAGAGCGCGTTGATCGAAAAGTAACAAACTTACCAATTGCTTGTGCGAGAGCTATCACGACATCCTGACAGGAAGTGTGCAGTGATAAGCCGCAAACCACTCTGACCACACCCTCCACCCACACCTTAAGCTCCATAGTCTTTGTCAGCAGCAGCAGGTTCCACCACCAACCTTCAAGGAGACAGATGTGCACATTAGTCATCACTTGACCATAGCCATGGTCAGCATTTAAACAAATTGTCCACAAATTCAAGTAAAAACAAGGAAATGATCAACAACAGAATTGGATTATATAATAATAGATCGTATATAATATAGATCGTATATAATATACGGGGGGTGGAGTGGCTCAGTGGTTAAGACCAGTACCCTATGTGCGAAAAACATGATGGTCGCAATGGTCGCAAGTTCGATTCCACCCCTCGCTGACTACTCAATTCCATTGTAAGTCGCTTTGGATAAAAGCGTCTGCTAAATGACATGTAATGTAATGTAATGTAATGTAATACTTTACATAGTCATAGTTCAGTCAAGTTTCAATTTGTCTTTAGTGCATCATCAGCAACACTTAAACTAATGTGTTTCATCAGCCTTTGAATCAATTATTGACACTTCAGTTTGAAAATTCATGTTTATAATGTTCTTAGTGGTAATTTCAGTAGTTAATATAATAGTTGTTTAGAATAGATTTTGTTTACATTAGTCATGTTTTTGATGATATTGCTTTTCTTAAAATGTTTAGGTTTTTATTAGTTTATGTCTATTGTAATGTCTGGGTTAGATACACTGTGGGCACTAGTGGACACACACAAGTACAAAGGCAGGAAGATGAGGAAACTTGTGTGCACCTGGGTGGCGAAGATACGTTTGTTTGTTTGTTTTTTAACAGAGCAGAAGAGATTTGTTTGGATGGTTAACTGGACTAAATAGACCATCAAAACCTCAATAACCCAGCATGGACGCTACCTGCCCAGGATGCAAGTAGTTGTTTGATTTAGTTAGTTTTAGATTCATTTTGAACATGTATTTTTTGTTCAGAAACTGCCACTACAAATGTTATTGCAAAAGGGAAACATTATTTAAAAATATGTAATTGTTTTGACAAAGATGTGGCCTGTGCATTTGTCAACATTGCTATTGTGTTTATGTCAGCCATGTTACTGCATTGATGAGCAGTCATCATTACCCTCCCACATGTGATTGTCCCATCAAAACATGATTTTGATTAATACAAGCAGGCCATAGAATGTTGTCTCTAACATATCAGATCATATACTGATACTGGATGAAGCCAGATCATTCTATACTCTTAGTTAATAAAATTAACAATTTCAGCTCAAGGTCATAACAAATTTAGTACATCTTTACTTGTACTGTAGGTCTTTTAAAGCTAATTTTCTGTATGAACGTTAGGGCAACAATGGGAGTAACCATGCATTTTCTGTGTACCTTCTTTGATGGCTACATTTTGTGAATGGTCCTCTGCTTCTACTGTTGTTCAGCTGTCGGGGTTTTTGTGGTGAGGACTTTGTGCACACCTGCTGCAGGATCAGGAGAATAACAAAAAAAAGGATGGAAAGAAAAATCATCCAATAATTCTAAGAAATTCTGCATGTTTTCATATATGGAATTGATCACTGAAGACAAAAAAGGCTTGTTTTATTGATATGCATTTTCCCTATTTTCTCTTGTGGAGCAGTTATGTTAAAATAAAATTTGAACTTAATGTTAATGGTAAAACTCACAAAACATTTAAACTTACTGGATATAAAAAGGCTCTAGATAGAACAAAATAGTGTAAGAAATCATTCTTTCATATAAATAAATATCGAGACAGATGGTTGCAAACAGTGTTGCAAACAGATAAAAAAAAGTAAAAGTATTTCATGTGATTAACAGTAGCCTGTTGTGAAAGCACCTAACACTTTCAGCAAACACCTTTACTTTCACTGTTGTTCCCTCTTCCCTCTTTGAGTTTCGCTCAACCAAACTAATCATTAACTTCAGGAAGTTCACAAGTTGAAATTTGAAAGAAGTCAACTGAAATTGTACATTTCTAACCAAGCATTAACTAAACTGATCATCTAAGACACTGATTTTGTTTACATGTTGAGCCATTTAAATCCAGCTTACTATAGTCTCACTAAAGGGAAAATGTTGGTGTAAACTAAAGGAAACACAAAATGCAAATCCATCTACACAGCATGATCACCTTCAGTTGAATTAAGTGATACTATAAATCATAATCAGCAATAATAGGAATATTACAATCTTACTCATGATCAGAATATAGCATCCAATTTTAGTTTTCACACCAGAAGAAGTGGAAAGAAGTCAGTCAAAATAACATCAATAGCAGTATGTAAGTTGAACTTTGAAAGAGCTGTTGCTAAGATTACTAGCGATTATTGTAGAGGTGTAGGTTTAGTGTTGTGCAATAAAGATAATAATTACAGTGCACACATGGTCATAGAATTATTCCATTACAGTGGTAAGTGACCTCTGGGGTGATAAGTAACAAAACCACGGTTTGTAACCTGGTTAAACTTGACCAGACAGATGAACCCTCGGTCATTTCACACAACTGAAACTGATGCTTGAAGTGTGTGACATTTTTTGTCCTGTGTTTGCAAGACACACACACAGATTTTCAGCAGGAATGTGGCAGAACATGCCGACATTCCTGCAGGACTCAGACTACACCCACCCACACACCTCACCACCCATACCACCGCTCTCTGTTTACTATCACCACTGTTTAAAACCACATTCAGAAATGAATCAGTAAAAACTGAATATCCTCAAAAGCTTGGATTTGTTGTTTTAGCTATGCTACACTGACCATACAGTATAATTATTTTAATTCTCTATGAGAGACATGTACGCAAATTTGAAAAAAACACAGTTTTCTGAAAGAAAACAGCTTCTACAGGTTTAAGTGTGAAGTTTTTACTGTGACCTACCATTACATTTAACACCCATACTTGAAAGTTCATAAACTCAGAATTAACATGATATCGGTTCTTTACAGGCTCGCAAGTTCCTCACCTAATTCAAGTGTTGAAAACATGTTCTTACATCCATATGACATGACAAATTAAATTAAGACAAATGAATGTATTGTCAACTGTTAAGTTCCTTAGAAGCCTTTTTCCCTATAAAAGAACAACCTGTTTTTGTTAGCAAGGAATTTGAACACACTCACCTGTTAACTTAAACTCCTTTCAGACTCATTGATCATCTTTTTCTGGGTGGCTGTGACCAAAACACCAAAACAGATACATTTCAAATGGGGAGGAGGAGGAGGAGGTGGAGGAGGTGGAGGTGGAGGAGGAGGAGGAGGAGGAGGAGGAGTGAAACTGTGGAATGCAGCTCTTCTGGATGTGCAGCATGGTAAGTGATACTGCTCTGAATGTTGTGTGAGGTAATTAGGTGTGTCTAAGTCATTAGTTTTTTGGTTTTGTTCTTGGTTTTTTGTTCTTTGTTCGGACAGAACAAAACGATGAGTCAGCTCAGGTCTAAAGTCATTAATAGAGTCACATAAACCACATATGTGAGGGTACTCAGAGAACACACATTTGCCCATACCAACACCTGACTTTCACATAATTATTCTACCAGCAGAGAATTGCATATATTTATTGTTTGAAGTAAAAAAAATTATATATTGTAGAAGGGGAGAGAGAGGGAGAGAGAGAGAGAGAGAGAACCTGTGACTCCTGCAGGGGACTGTAGCCTCACTGAAGCTCCTGCTCTGCACTTAAAGGCGACATAGACCGAAAGCTCCAATTGACCCTGCGTTTGTGTGTGCGTCATTACCTTGTTTATGAAACCCTAAAGTTTCACAACAAACAGTTCAGCCACTGCTGAGATGATAGGGTTTTATTGTATTCCTTGGCTCTGCGAAGCGGATCGGCACTTCCGTATGTTGATGTTGTCATTAGTATACCTCACTACCGTAGCACCTCCTGGTGTGGGCACTAGTCCTGGCACATCCGGTTACGTACATTCAACCGCAGAAGAAGAACTACTCTTGTTGTAGCTGCTGAGATGCAGAGCGTCCACCGTGCCAGAGGGGGAGCTGTGTATCTGAGAGCTGGCCTATCTATTATGTCACTTCCAGGTACCTGGCCAATCACAGGACAGTGGGAAAGCTCTTTTGGGGGTGTGATTTTGGTCTGAAACAGCACGGCTGACGAGAGCGTCAGTGAGGAGATATTTCGATCGGCTCGTTTGCAGCGACAAGGAGGATTTTAACCATGAAAACAAGTTAATATATGTAAGTAGACCTCCATAACTAACATATATGTGCGATACGAGCATTCGATGTCACCTTTAGTAATGATTCCTTTCTGATCAAAACAGCAGCAACAAACTGATAAAGACAACAACCCTTCAAAATCGAAAAAACATATTTCCACTTTTATTGATCAGTCTCCAAAAAGGTTTTAACAAAAACAATAATTGAGCGCAATAGTCACAAAACAAGACAGCAAGAAATCATTAACTCAATAATTGTTGTCTTGTGCACCAGTTTGCATTCTGGTTTGATAACACATTATATTAAATACTTTAAGTTACAGGAATACAGGCTTTATAACAACCAAAAATAAGAGTATCTTATAACACTAGTCATTGAAAAAAACATAGGTCAAATTTACCTAAAGTGCATTATTTATTGTCAACTTTATAATGGTTACAAACCTGTCTGTATATATGAGGACACATTTTTCAACCCATTTTGTCACTTTCAATGTATTCTGGGTGGATTTTACTCTCTGTAGCTGTTTTAGTTCCTTTTTAACTAAGCTAAAAAGTAAATTACATAAACAACATTAACTTAAAAATAAAACAAACAAACTATCATTGTGTTGTAGCAAAAATGTTTCACATACAGATTAATAAAGGCATTTTGTTTTTCATCGCTGTGGATAATACTTCTATCTTTCAAAGACAAAGTTTCAGCTTTTGTTATTTTCCCATATTCTAGCCAAGTTGATCATTAGCATTTTGATTTATTGATCCACTTTTCTTTGTTCATTATTCTGTCAACTATTCTGGTGTGTTAGGTCCTTGTATTGTTTGAGTCTCCCCTTTGCATTTGTACACTGTTGGATGTTTTTGTTGATTTGTTTCTGGGTTTGTTGTTTACTTCATGTTGAAGGCGTCTTGTAAACCCTTGAGTGCTTGTTGCTTAGTGATTGTTCTCCAGGCCTCAGGAACATCCGCTGGTTCAGCTTTATATTCTTGAGCAAATCTCATATTGTATTGCACCAGGACATACTTCCAGTAGTCAGATGCCTCTATGGTGGGGTCTGGAGGGATGATCCAGTCTTGATAGTATTTTATGTAGTCCTTGTAAGGATGCCACTTATTTCCAGTTTTTGAATTTCTGAAATTCTTTTCACTGTACACATCAGTTGTACACAGTGCTGTGACCAGTTTTCTTGATTTGTGTCTGTGGAAGCTGCCAAGACCTTGAGGTCGATGTATGGCTGTGTGATGCTCTTTGTGTTCTGTACCTCCAGCTTCACATGGAGCAAAACAAAATGGACACTGCTTTCCACAACCAAACACCCGCTTGAAAAGCTCATCCTGTGGTTTGATTGGAAGCTGGTTCAGAGTCTCAGTGATGTTGTCAGAGTTTGAGATTTCCTCCTCAAGTTCATCTTTCAACTCATTGATTGAGGTCTTGAGGCAGTTGATAAACTGATGACATTTGCTTTGGATTTGAAACAAGGTGGTTTTCACAGACTCCTCTGAAATCGAAATATCTTTGATCAAAAATGTGCGCATGTTGCTGATGAGCTTGGTAATGTTTTCCTTGTCATCTGGCAGCAAAACATCACCCTGGTCTTTTGAGGCCCATTCTATTGAACGTGTGATTTTGTTAAGGATGATGTGTAGAATATTGTTCTTCAGTTTGCACAAAGTCTTGTCCTCTGCCATTTTTTCCTGGATGTGCTGAAATATCCAGTCTTTGACATACATTTCATACTGATCAATGTACTTGAGGAAGCTGTTAAAGTCGTCCTTTTGCAGCAGCTCTTTCTGAATGTTGTACTGGAAGAAAGAGCGAGAAGAGAACTTTGCTGAATGGGAACTTGTCAAAATTTCATCTACAATGTCTACGCCCAAAGATCTACCAATGTACTCTTTGACAGCAGGCTTGATACAAAACTGGACAAAGTCATTTGCTTTGCGTTGGCAGTGGTCTTTCTTTCTGTATAAGTCAAGAAAGTCGGATCGATACTGACTTTTGTACTTTTTAAGCTGAGAGTGAGGATTGTTTTCTGTCAAGAATTTTCTGTGCATTTTGAGAAATTCTCGTGAGGCAATGCCGCACATGTGGATTTTCAGGTCAATCTCGAACAGCGTATTTGTTTTGTTATGGTCGTCTTTTTCAAGAGCTTTGTCAATTGTTTCGAGAAGCTCCTTGGTGAAGGACTCTTGGTAATCGCCATTCGTCTTAACTTTATCAAGAACAAACTGTGTACAAGACTTAATGACACTGTTTGCAAAGATCTGCAAATCTTCAGTCCACAGATGTTGGACCTTCCCTAAAAAGGAGTCTACATGATCCCTTGTAGTCTTGAATGGACACCTCCCAAATTCGTTTAGGTCTCGAATGTTCTGCAATTCCTCATTGACGTTTCTATTTGAGAAACTTTTTCTTAACTGCTTCAGGACACATGCTGCAATATCTCGCTCTTTCACACCTCCCACATTTACAGTGGCTTCAGCCCACATTTTTTCAAACTCTTGTGTCAGCTCTTCATCAGTCAGAGTGGACTCATTACAGTCCCCCAGCAGCTTCATGACCCGTTTTTCAATCACATTTCTGTATTGTCTCTGAATATCCTGAGTCTGTTTCAAGGTGATTTTAAGTTCGAGGGCACAGTCCAGTTTAGCATAAACAGAATGTTTGATTTCATTTGCAAGGCTCCTGATGCTGGTGGAAAACTCAGCTTTGTATTTCTCTATCAGATTTACTCGTTTGCCTCTCCTTTTGTAGTAGTCACAGAGTTTCTCCTTCATTATGGTTTCTTGATCCACTATTTTCTGAGTTGCCTCTAATTTCTTTTTCCCAACTAATCTGTTCCAAGTTTCTAACTCAGATTCATTGTCAGCATTTAGGATTTCTAACTCAGCTGCTGTTTGCCAGGTCAGAATCTCTTTTCTGAACTCCCATTCCCACTGATTGAACTCTTTCCACAAGCTGTCATAGGCATGAGCCACAAGTGTGTTCCTGAAGCTAAAGATGAAGTTCTCATATTTTACAGCTTTCCAGAGACTTGTCATCCATACTAGAAACTCTGGGATCTGTGACGGTTCATTGCTTCTTTCACTCATCATGGTTTGTAAAAGATTTTTCTTGAAATGTGCTACAGCCTCACTGTAACCTGTGTTTACTGGTGCCATTGGTGGGGTTCCATGCCAGAGTCCTGGGATGTTCCAGTTATTCTTTTCCATGTCATAGTCCAGCACATCAGTGAATTCTTTAATGGCTGGCTTCCTTTCCATCTCAGCTGCAATTTGAGTCATTTCATTGAGCTGATCCAAGAGATGTTTTCTTTCAGTCATGGTCTTGGTATGAGCTGAAACTGAAGAAACATTTTGGTGAACAAAATGACAAACTGGCTTTTTTCCAATCTCTTTCATTCTCAAGAAGGCATGCACGGCAATTTGCAAGACATCTTTCATTTCATTTGCATTTTCCATTGCAATGTTGATAATGGTGACATCACTCAAACCAATGACAAAGGTTGCCAGCTGGTTGTCATGCTCATAACTGTCCTCTAGTTGCGCCAAATCTGGAGCCTTAAGACCTTCTGTGTCAATGACGACAATGAAATCACAGTTTAACTCACTTTTCAAATCTTCCCCAACTTTGAGGAAGAGCATGAAAGCTCCTCTTGTGCATCTGCCACTGCTGACAGGAAACTGCACACCAAACATGGTGTTGAGGAGTGTGGACTTCCCACTACTCTGGACACCCAACACAGTCAATACCAACAGTCTGCTCTTCTGTCCCACCTTCTTGTGAAGCTCCATCAGCACATCTGTCACCCATCTCTCTGGAATGTTGGAAGCATCACCATCCAGGAGCTCTAAAGGATATCCATCCAGCAACATTTCAGCAGCCAAAGCAGGGAGGTGGGATATTTTATCAGCAGCTATTGGTGAGCTGATAGAATCAGTGGAGAACTCATAGATCAGTCCCATCTCTCTCATGTAATGCTCTATTCCTAAAGAGCTATCCACCAATGCTTGGTCTAACTCTGCTATGAGCTTCACATCTTTGTTCTTGCATTGCTCTTTGAATTTGTTGCGCAACTCGAACAATTTTGTTCTTGAGTGTGTATTAAACTTGAGTTTCATCCACTTGAGAAAAACATCCCTTTCTTCTTTGTCACTGGACGATAAGTACTGAATGAACCTTTTCATTCCTTTGTATACTTTACATTTTCTTTGATCTTTTCTGATTTGCTCTTTTTCTGCATGCAGTTGTAATTTATACTCTTCAAGGTTTGAATCACCAGGTTTCTTCAATCTGCACTCCTCTTTTTCTAACTGTGATAGTCTTTTCCAGTTCTCCCCTTGCAGTGGAAGTTGTTGTTTCTTGTAGTGTGGTATGCTTCGTACCCCAATGTCATCCATGATCTCCTCAGCTGCTTCCCTCTGTTTATCAGTTTTGCTTTCGTCCACAGACAAACCAAGTTCAATGGCTTCGTCAAACATGTTTACAATGTTTATTGTTGATTTTACATCTAACAGGGATGTCTTGATGGCTTCACAAAGCCTATTTGAGAACTCTGTAACATTTTGCCTTGAGTCTTTGATCTTCACTCTGTTGTTTGATAGATTTAATTCACCCACCAATGTCTTCACTGACATCATGTCCTGTCTTGCGTTCTCCCCATTACGATTAACAACTAAGAAGAGTTTGGATTTCACATCTTGAAGAGATGTCAGAATTCTGTGTTCTTCTTCATCAACTCTGTCCAGGAACACAAAGGTCGCAGTTGATACTTGGAAAAGAAAGTTGAATTGTGTGAGTGACTCACGAATGTCTCCTCTCAAATTTGCAAAGCCAATCGGCTCTGGAAATATGTCAAGGGTTTTTCCCCCCGAGGGTAAGTACCAGCAAACCTCAACCAATCCATTTGCAATTTGTCTTTTAACTGCCCCACCTTCCACATCTCTGTGTGTGAAGATACTACAACTTTGTTGTCCACTGCTGAGAAGATGATTCAAGAACTGTGACTTTGGTAAACTACAGTTCTTCAGTCTCACAAAGGAATAGAACGGTATATTTGCCTGAATAATGTTTTCCTCAACAAAACCTTTTGATTCAGACAAATCATGTGGACACCATTCTTTGACAATATCTCTTAAAGCCCAATGCATCAGGGCACACTGACTCTTATTGCCATGGGGCAACAGCAGTGGGAGCGAAAACTGGCACAGTGACATTTTTAGGGCCATTTCTTGCTGCAAGAGGCTGTCGGCACAAAGGAAGAGCGCTACGATAACATCAAGAGGGTTAACCTTACTGTCTGCAGAGTCCTCTGCTGTGTAAAGGTCGAGATCAGAGAGATCACTGTTTTCCTCATACCTGATTGATAATTGTGTGCAGCTCCTGCATTCAGCATTGATTTTGAACAGTTTTCGGAGGAAACACCATGGTATTTCCTCCAATGATAAAACAGCTTTTTCATCTATACTGTTTTTGTTGATCTCAAAGAGAGAATGAAGAGTGAGCTTGTTGGGATAATATTCACCCAGCCCAAGTTTGGTGAGGAAATATAGCAGGCCTGTGAAAGAGAACATTCATTTAAAATTCAGATCATACACCATTATTGTACATACTAAAAACTGTACACTAGAGCCATTGTTTTGATTTTGGAGCAATCCAGGCTGCTTATTTTTCCCTGATACCACTCTTTAGGCTAACTGGCCCTTGGTTATAGTTTCTGTTAGTCAATAGTAAGTTACAAGTCAAAAACTGCTGACAGATATATCAAACCTTCATGGTCACACAACTGAAACACCAAGAAACATGACATATGTACATGAAAGTCCATTGACATCATTCCCTAAACCCAATTTGCAATCAGTTGTTTTGAATATAAAAGCCTTTCCACAGCAGACAAGTTTTTTTAGGCAAATTATTCACTCTTTTGAGGTATTTTTTGAAAATGTTTCCAATCAACACAGCATTTACATCGGCTGCATAATTTCACTGTGCAAAATAACAACTGTTATTTTTTTGGATCGTGGTTGATTTACCTGACCTTCCTTTTCCCACAAATTCAAAGCTTACTAACTAATCTACTAACTAATTGTTGATGACATGCAGTCCAAACATTTTGCACAGTAGCAAATGGCTTGATTGTGTTTTTTTCCCAAACCCTGTTCTTTTTAATAAACAAGAAAAAAACGATACAACTATTGTGTAGATTGCAATGGAACTTCTTTGGGATGGTGTGTATAAATCAAGCTTCAAAATAGTTTTCATAGACGTTTGCTGAAAAGAGTATATGAGAGTTTACCTGCAAGCTCTTGATTCTCTCTGTTCATTGTAGACATGGTCCGACCTTTCCCTTCACTTCCTCTGTCCATCCAAACCTGGTTGACAAAGAATAATCTCTTAACAACTCATTGGTTCCACTTAACCAAATATATTGAATTTCACTGATTCAAATATTATCTAAAAGTGCATTTCAGAGTTATTTTTCTTGGCTACTAACCAGAAGATGAACTAATGATTGAGTTCTCTAAGATGTTTTTCATTGTCCATTTTGCAATTCTGATTCAGAATGTCTCGGGGTGAGCAATTTAAGATAAAGTTATAGCACAATCAGAATACTTGATTTATCCTTGGGAGGAGGGTGGATTAAAATAAAGTTGTATTAATATTTCAGAATAAATTGCAATAATACATTATAAAGACCCACGTGACTGATTTTCTGTCACTAATTTGCATGTAATATTATCAACAATATGATAATGAGGAGTGTCCCCAAGTCAAGGAGTTCAAGTACCTCTGTATCTTTGTGCTGTTCACAAGTGAGGGGAAAATGGAGAAGGAAAGTGTCGCAGACATTATTCTTGTTTGTTATGATAAAGAAAGAGCTCAGCTGGAAGGTGAAGCTCTCAATTTACTGTTTCCATCCCTCACCTTTGGTCACAATCTGTGAGTAATGACTGAAAGAACAAGATCATGTGGCTGAAATAAATTTCCTCAGTGTTAGAGATGACGAGCTTGGACGTCAAGAAGGAGCTCAAAGTAGATAATGAAGAACTGGAGATTTATTCAGAGACTCATTTTACTTTGAAAGAATTGGTCTACATGACTATACAGATCTTATATGTCTATTGATAATAAGATGTACTCTGTAATTTTGGGAAATAATTTTTTTTAAATATTTGGCATCCCTGCTTATAAATATTTAATTGTTTGCTGTCCATTTTGTTTTTGAACTAGATGATTTAAAAAGCTGTATTACATTTGTTTGTATGCACATACATTTTTAAAACATTTTATTGTACCTGAACACTTTTGTCCTTCTGTGTTCAGTGTGGACATGATCTGACTCCTCACTTCTCTCCTCTGCGCTTTAGAACCTAGTGGAAAAAGAGATTTCTTTGGTTTCACATAACCGATGTTTTCATAGAACCAAATGTGCTATTGGTGACATTCAAATCAGACCAAAATACAGCAAACAAACATAGATACAGTTACATGCAAACCCCCAAGTAAACAATCAGAGCCACAACATATTTCAATTAAAAGTTGATAGATTTTTTTTTTTTTAAATGTACATCATTCATCCATCAATATATGTTGTAATATTAATTAGCATTAGAATTAGATAAATATTAGAAAAGGGAGAAATAACTGGGGATGGGTAACCTTTGTGAATATAAATTGTACATTTCTGAAATGCACGGCACTAAAATTGCAATACATGAACTTACCAGAAATGTCACAAACGGTGAACTTGCAGCTTCCAGAAACCTTCCACTTATGATGTTGTGAATCCAACTTGAGCAGGACATTCGTCTCATAACTGTAAACATAAACAAATAAGTAATACATTTTTTCACAGAACAACTGTTGTTTTCAATGCATTTTTGTTGACTAAACACAAAACGGCATCAGACCCTCAAAGCCGATCTGTTTTGATCCTAACCTGGACCTTTGCTTATTTTTATCTTCCTGGTGTTTTTGTCCTTGTTAGTTTTTTGTGGATTTCCTGTTTTATTTTGACACTTCCTGTTTAGATTCTCTCCTCTTGTCATGTCACTTCATCACTCCCTAAACTGCTTTAAACTTTTAGATTACCGGCCCTAGATTGTCTCTCGCTTCATAGTTCCCTTTGTTCTCTGTTAGATTGTCTGTTTTGTTGTTATGATTCCAGTTTGCTCCTTGTATCCTGTTCCCCCGTGGTATTGATCAAGACCCCTGTGCCCTTTGCTTTGCTTTGCTTTTGGCACTTTTCCACTACTCAGTTTACGCATGGCACGACTCTGCCCCTAACCTCTTTAACACCGAGTGTATTGCCAATGACACGTTTGCACAAGCACACTTTACATTACTGTAAAGGTTTGTGCTATTGGGAAAAATTCAATGGTTTTTGAAAGCTGAGAAGTTGCACGTGAAAGCCAATATTGTTGTTATTACAGTTATTTCACTCGCATTTTTGCATTTTATTGGTAATATTTTGTTGTTTATTGTTATTTTTTTACTGTTCAAAATTCAAATTTAACATGGAAAATCCATCTGTTGTTCATGTGCAACTGCAGTGTTTTTCTTCATTGTAAATTGTTTATACACTATTTTAACATGCAGTAAATTGTTTATACTGTAACTGTCTGGAAAAATTGTCAGAAATCACTTATTGGGGGGACATTTTTCTGGCAATTTTATGGTATAAAACAAGAAATTAGCCTGAAGTGCAAAATGTGTATAATACTGCTGAGGTTAGATGCAGTTAGTGTGAAAATCAAATACCCAAAAGACTAAAGACACATATGAACATAATATAAATAATAATTAATAATCTTCACTAGACATGTCACATGGAGTCTCAATCACTCAATTTGAGAAAAAACGTGATTAAAATAAAAAAAACCTTTAAACCCCTAGTTTGTTTCACTTAGATTAACCCACTCAACCCACTTAACTACATAACAAATGTTGTGTTTAACTTGCATAGCCATATGTCACACATTGTAATCAAAAACAAATTGAAAACATTTTATTCTGAATGAAAATACAACAAAACCAAAGTCTATCACTGAGTAGACACAGTACCTGTCGTTGTAAAGTTGACTAACTTTGGGCTAATTTGGGTTTCAGTATATTTCATTGACAATCTCGAGAATAAAAAGGCTTTGAGGCACAAAAGGAAGTAATAAAAAAAAGATGCAGTCGTGTAGCATCATGGATGACAATTGCTGTAAAATACCATCACTAATCAACAAAGACAAAGTATAAAGCACTAAATGCAACAGATAAGGATTCTATAAAACCTACCTGTTAACATGTCGGAGAGGAGACTCTGGCGCTGCTTGTGCTTGTGGCGCCTGTGGTATTTATAGTGCATTAACCTAAGGCATTTGCAGCACTGGAACAACAGGTTTGTGTCACCTGAATGTTGTTTCCCTTCCTGTAAAAGGACAAATCTAACAACTTACACTGACAATGACTTTGAATTTGATAATTCTACTCTTCTACGACAATTATTGCTAATAAAACATTTTTAAAAATCACCATCATCTGGTATTTGCAGCTTATTGTTTGATGATGTTTCTTAATTTGTTTTCATTTTATATAATTACAGTTATATATATATATACATATATATATATATATATATATATATACATATATATATATATCATATATACATATATATATATATATATATATATATATATATATATATATATATATATATATATATATATGTTCTCCCTGTCAACACCCTTTGTAATGGGAAGTAAAACCAACCAGCCTTTCTCTACAAAAAAGAATGTTGTCCCACAAGTGTCAACACTCGCCACCCTTGTCAGCCAACCTTGTTTCTCGTAATTGGTTTGTTTTTCTGAAATCCTCCACCTTTATTCATTACTTCCTTAAAGCTGACAGGAATCAAAACATCATCAGCACTCTGTAATTATGAAGACAGTGTATTTATGCTGATTTTGGTGTGCTCTTTCTTTTTTTGGTGTGGGTCACACTTAAAATAAGTAATAATTGGATTAAGGCATATGGAGTATTGTGTATTTTTTAATCAGATTATAAAGTCCTTTTGGAATTTCCACAGCAGTGTTGGTAATGTGGATGTGAGTCATAATCAGACTATGGTCTGTGACACTGACATGTAAACATAAATATGAATGGAATATTCCATCAGCGGCTCATGTAAATATTATCATCAGAGTGATGTCTTATTCAGATTAAGGTCAATAGATGGATTATTGGTGCATGACAGTCAGTGTCATTTTCCTTTTCTTGCAGATCCCCTGTCACATCTGCTCTGTGTGGTTGGGATTGGTAGGTTATTGGTTTGCATGAGCAGTCAATAAAACCAAATTGTTAATTGTATTCTTTCTAACACAAAAAATGGCTGTGTGAAATGACAGATTTTAAAGTCCCTAATAATAATTTATTGAATTTCTTGTATGTTATGAAGCATCCAGGTCCCTCATGTTATCTAGGACAGGTTGACTCAGGTTAACAGGGTTCCCAGCATTAAAACCAAGCAGCAGCTCTTACTTTCTGTGCTGTGCATCAGTAAATCAAGTCTTCTGAATAAGTCAGATCTGCCAAGAATGTTGGTTCTTTTATCCTATTTTCATCATATGTATAATTCACTACCTTTGTAACAGCTTTAATCTTTTTAAAATGACAGTGGCTATTTACACAGTAAAAATCAAACACTAATTTTAACACTGATTCAGTGGTCCTAATCTACACCGTGTAAAAAGTAAAAGTGTTGATCAGAATTTAGTCTTATTAATTTACTCGTCATCAGTGTCAAACCTATTTAACACTAAGTGAAATTACAGTGTTGATTTTAGATTGACTCCTGCTAGTGTTGAACATAATTTACTCATGTATTTATACTCTATAAGTGTTATTCTTACCCAACACCTTCATTTTTACTCCTTTTTAACAAAGTGTAATGTCATATATTTATATGTGTATGTCCATGTCCCCTGTGTCTGAATGGCGCTGTTTGAAAATAAAATAAAAATGTTTCTTTTTAAAATGCTGCACATTTCCATGTATTGTGAAGATCAAGGTCAGATAACAATTTATAAACTTTATAGTGGAACCACTAGATGGCAGTGTTTTATAGATTAAATCTTAATGAATATGAACTGTATGAAGTTTGTTTCCACATTCACAGAGCAGTTCACTGTATTTTGAGATTAGGGAGCCTTTGTGAGTGTGTGTTTTGTGTTGTGTTTATGTGACTGTATTGAACTGACTGTTTGTATCTATGTCTGGGACCCCCTGGAAGACGAGATGATACATCTCAAGGGGTTATGCTCTAATAATAAAATTTTATTTTGCATTTCCTCTTTCTCTGACAGAGCAAACACAGGGGCATTTTTATTGGTCTGGGTTTTTCACCTTAAAAACAATAAATCAAACCTTTTTATTTGAATACGGAACAAGATGTATCAGGGCCACATGGAAGAAAGAAAAAAATAAATAAAACAGCATGAATTCTGAGATTAAAGTCCGAATTCTGAGAAAAAAAGTCAGAATTCAGATATTTTTTCTTTCAATTTTTTTTTTACACATGGCCCTAATACTCTTCTGTATAAATGTAATATCTTCTTAGGTTAGGGGTCTTTTTAAAGTTAGTATCAGATAAAAGGGACACTGATATTTCTGAGAAACAACATTTTAAAAAAGGCATCATTTTGAGGTTTAAAGAAGGAATTCTTCGCGTCTTATACAACAGCCTTGTTCTGTATTTTTTGTCTAGTTTACAACTTGTGGTTGTATTAGGAAATATCATCCTGCTGCGGAGGCACACTTACAGGCATTTAACACAAGTGTTGTGATTTTCCCAATGTTCACATTTGAAAATTCACATTTATGACATCGGGGTCTATGAGTTTTTCTATTCTTTTTCTATTACAGATTTGTGTAAGACAGATGTGTAGGGCAGTTATACAGGAATGATACAGGAATGATACACCCTAATCTTGAACATGAGGTGTCATCAGTGGCCGCTCCTATACGTAAAAAACAAACATCTGGATCGTGATCTGGTAGCAGCTTCTTTCATATTTGTGCAGAGGACTCCTGACCAGCGGGCAGCATGCGGCCCCCTATCATGAGGCCTGTCACTTTGATATTTTTACAAATGTTTTTATTGTGAACTGTATGTCATTCCATATCAAAAGAAACTAACTCACTATTGCTATATCATGTTAGAAGCTCACATGGCCCACTGTCACTAAGCAGTTTAGTAGTTTATATGTCCTATGCCCTATGTCAGCTGAGATTGGAACAGCGCCCCCCCCGGAGACCCTCATGTGGAGGATGAAGTGGATGGATGGATGGACCCTACCTGACCAGACTTGAAGCTCATGTGGCCCCCAGGTCATTCAGGAGTTTGAGACCCCTGTGTTAGTAGAGGATATGAACCAAACTGGGGGGGAAAGGTTACCAATTTATGTTTCTGATACATTTTCATTAATTGATGCTGTCAATGATGTCATAATTGAGAGCTAATACATGTGACATGTGATCGATCACATTGATGCTGTGGTTTCACTTCATAATTACTCTGGGACAAAATTGAAGCACTGGTATCTGAGATATTTTGCTTCAATTTTGTTTAGCCGCGACATGACATCCATCTTAATTTACAGTCATTGATTATCTTTGTGTGCAGTCTTTGAAAGAAACACCAATGTTCCTACTGGCGAAAAAGCTGAAACAATACATAAACATATTTAATAAAAAGTGACTGATGAATCTGGAAAATTTAGAAGCCATCTGAGTCCAGTGCTTTGGTCGGTTTAATGGACTGCATCTGCTCAGACTAGAATGAGAAGCTGCACAAACAGATAAATAGATAGAGTTTGAGGCTGCATGTTGTGATTGGTCTTAGTAATTATAGTCTTTGCCAATTTAATTGCAGGGTTGTAATCGAAATGAGCTTAGAGAACAACACTTAGCAGTTTTATAATTACCCCTGAACTACAACTCTCTCTCAGCATCCCCCATTTAATTACTAACAATTTGCCTCTGGTTGAGCTATTGTTACCCTGTTTTTAACCAAGAAGTGATTAGAATATTAGTGTTTTTCAATTTAGTTTCAAATGTTGTAGATTTAAAAATAAATAAATAAATAAATCACTTTGTAAAAAAATAGGCATATGGCATATATAGAGTGCATATATGAGCAGGTAAAAAAAAGTGAACAAAACAGGGACTTTTAAAGCGTTGATCTTCATTCAGCTACAGTTGTTGTTCATCTGGTCAAGCGGTTGTTCCATATGATGAGGCTACAGTTTTCTTCTGGACTGCAGCCCAGCTGTGTGTGTCGTCACAATCTAAACTTGGATTAATTTCATGTGTAAATGTACTGTATATATATATACATATATATATATATATGTATATATATATATATATATATTTATATGCTTGTATTGTCACTGCTGTCATTCCAGCTGCCTTTGTATATTTATGAATGTGCACTAAAATGAAATGAGTAAATGAGACAAGCTTTAATTAGGAACTGAACGACTGAGTCATACCCCATTTTCTGTTTTTCGCTGATGGAAAATATATTCAGATCAACTGAGTCGCAGTAGTACTGTAGCAGCATTTCCCTGATTACTGTGCTATTTCAATACACACCATTGTGATGCATCTGTCACTGTGCTGTAGTCCACACAAATAAATGCTACAGGACATTGCCATTGCAACAGAAAAATCTTTTGTCCTCACCTCATCCCAGCAATGCGCTCCTTTTCACTCTGCTGTCAGAGGAAATGTTCTCACGTTTGGCTTTTTTGCCTGGAATCGTGCATGTGTGTGTGTGTGTGTGTGTGTGTTATCCTGCTCCACTGGCATGACAGCCACAATAAGGCTGACTAATGCAGAAATAGACTGCAGGCTAAGCTTCTTTTTTTCATGAAATGACTTGAAAAGTGAAGGGCACATTCTGTAGCTTGCTCCTGCAACGTTTATATCTCCCTCATCATCTGTTGTTATTGAGATGTGCGTCACTGATTGAATTATGCAAAACATTCACATCAGCACATTGGGGAGGAGAAATGTCACAGAACAATGGAAAAAGGCATTTAAAATATCCAGTAAATAACTGGCTAAAAATCGAATTCATATCATCAAGTGAATGTGCTTTCTCACGTACAGTTGCAGACGTTTTATTTCCAGTTGGTACACTAATATAATGTTTTTTGTATTGTATATTTGCATTGATCTGCAAGTTTATTTTATTTTATTTATATTCTACATACTGTACAATCAACATCTGTAAAAGACTACAGATTAAATATAATCTGTGCTGGTATATGAGGGTGCGTTATCCAATGTTTTATAATTGTCATTTATTTATACACTTAAGTCCTTTATAATTTGTGACCACTTTAGGCTGACATTTAACTGAAATATATTTTCTTAATCTATTGATTCATACATATTAATTCGATTTTACCTGGGTATATTCTTCAACTAACCAATGCTGGCATAGCTGTGGAGAAGGATCCTGAGAGATGGGACCTCCCAGACTGAGAGGATGGACGCTGATCGCGGTAAATCCTCCGACTCAGTTCAGTGGTTTTCCTCCTGGTTCTCCCAATGTCTCTTCTCTTCTCTTTCTTCTGGGGGATGTGGAGGAACAAAATTGAGGCTGTAGCCGCTCCACTACGCCCAACAACCATCACATGCCAGCTTTTGGGGTGCAGCTCTAGAGCTTCCTGTACATCATCACCAGAGCAGTGGGGCGTATGAACATTTAACCTGCTGATTCTCCATGATGTCGAAATGGCAAGGCATTTGCTTTTTTACCTGCTTAAAAGTCTGACCAATAACTGAAAGGCATTTGAGGACAGCCTTTGTAAAAGTGCACCGAAGCAGAAAGTTCTAACTTGTTGTATCTTATCCATGGATGTGATGTTCACTTATGGCTCCTTGAGTCATGTCTTGTTGGCTCAAAGCACCTCAGTACAGCCATTGAACCTCTACTTGAAATCTTAAGTCTGAAATCGTTACATTTATGAATATACTGTTACTGTTTTCTTCACTCATTTGAGCCTCCAGTCTTATGCTCCCTCGATATGGAACTTGTCCACAAGGAAGACACTGTTGCTGTACCCTTTTGGTGTGATTCTGTGTGTATGAACACACTGTGACATCAGTCTTCACCAATACACCAGCTCTGGTCTCCAACACTCTCTCTCAGATATCGTCATGGGCATAGGTTGTACATCCTCTTCCCATAATCAGAGGCCTGAGTGATTATTGGAGATTTTTCCACTTTGAGGTGATTAGAAAGGTCCTTTGGCTTTGCAGCCATGGTGCTACCTGCAGCTATCAAACAGCACAATCAGGCTGGAAAAGACATCTTTGGCAAAAAAAAAGAAGTCACTATTGATCCTTGCGCCTGTGGGTGGGCATCCTCTCCTCCCATGTCACTGACAGTGAAAGGAAGTCATTTTAGGAAAAGCCATCCCATGGAAAGAAGGCCTAACATAATAAAATGGAGACCCCATCCCTCACAGTCTTTGTTGGAGACTCAAATTTGTGAGTGAGTGAGTGAGTGAGTAGGGGGCCAACGAGGAGGCAGGCAGAGGGAGGGTGGGTAGTGTTAGGGAGGGGTGGGGGTGGCCATCTGCCACTGAGTGTGCTGGGTCAAAAGGCTTTGTTGTGAAGGACTGATGAGACTAGAAAATTGCTGTCACCAACCACTGCTTTAATCAAGTGAAAATGTCCCAGCGTGTAACCTGTTTCCAATACAGACACACAGACACGTTAATAACAAAAATGACTTTAATGACACAGACACACACACACACACACATTAATGTTTCTCAATAATTATTCAAAGATTCAGTGCAATGTCCCAAGTAATAGAGTCATCTAGTAAACGGAGGAGTTCCTAAGTGTGGCCTTCACATACTGGGAAAGACTAAACACTCTTCTCTCCCACTCGCTCTGCCATTTCCTCCTTCTAGGACAAGTTTGATCATTTTGGCTGCTGTAGAAAATCTGAGGCCCTTGCCTCGAGTACATAATAAGGCTGTGAAAGTTAAAGGATTTTTATTTAAAAGCATTATAAACAAATACCAATGACCTCTCTTAAATGTTTCACACTGGACACAGAGTCTGGAATGATTAAATAAGACATTTACAAATCAACCAAGATGTCAGAAAGGTCTTGATGATGTTTATTATGTTTCTTTTATGATGTGAAAACCTTTATTGCATTTTATTTTGTAGTTTATGTGATTTCTTTTTATTAACTTACAAAATAATTTGTTGTTAAACAGTTGCATCCCATCTTCCATCATCACCACGTACCCGACTTCTATCCTATCAGTAATCTTCGTGATGAAAGCCCTGCGCGCAGGCGCGTTCCCTAATCAGAGCCGCTGCGCCAAGACGCATGGAAGCGGAAATAAGACGAGCCGGCCTTCAAATTAAAACCATCATTTACTTACAGAAAGAGTACAAGAAGAATCAGTCCATGAGCTTATTGGAAATTGTTCAAAACTGTAGTTTAGAGCTTCAGTCTTCACCAGACATTATCAGCAACGACAATCATTTGAGACAGTTTCATTTATTATTGCTGTTGTAGATTCAGCTGTAATTCCCTGCATCTAAAACTTCTCAGGGCAAGTGTGACACTATATGTTATTGGTCACTGTGCAATTTAACCAACCAACAATGAATCAACCAAATAATCACCTCATTGAAAACGACAGAAAGACTACAGATCTTACATGAATTTTGCTTTGTGTTGTGTTGTTGTTGTTGTCTCAATGTCCGTCTTAAAAACCAAACCTTGCTTCTCAATTAGTTTACCCATATAAATTATTATTTTTCTTCTCCAGGGGTTTCCACACCGGATGATCTGCAGAAATGTTTACACCGGATGCCCTCTCTGACATAACCCTCCCATTTATTTGGGCTTTGGACTGGCACAGAACACTGGATGTGGCCCCCGGTGACTGGGGTCAATTTAGAGAGTCCAATGAACAATGAACAATGGGGATTGGGTACATTGCTCAAGGCTACCACAGCCCCTGACCTGGCAGGGATTCTGTCTAATAGTTCACCTGTATAAATAAAGGTTAAATAAAAAACTAAATTCAAGTAAAACGTTCCCATAATTAGGATATCATCAAATAAAGATATGCACATAAAGGATCTTCGAAAGCAAAACATTCTTGGTAAATAAAACAACGGAATATTTGATCGTGAAATATTGCAGGCAGAATGAAACAGCTTTTATTTTGAAAGGGTCTACCGGAAGGGGTCCTTCCGCTTTGACGAAGCGCTGAGGCAGGCTGCTGTTAGGAGCAGCGGCAGCGGCAGTAGATGCTGTCCTGTCCCATCACCAGTTCACACCTAACGCGGCAGCAGCGCACCGCTCCTCAGGAACCAGCACCATGGCACCCAGGTTCAAACCCGCAATCTGAGCCGCACCGAGCACGAAACTGGCGCAGTGAGCAGCTGGGCGTGGAGACACTCAATTGCAACTGCAAACGCACGCAAGCGCGAACGCAGGGTGCTGGCGGGGGGGGGGGACGAACATTGCAGCTCCAAGCAGAACGCCGACGGAGGTGAACTCCACCACGCAACGGAACTGCGCTATTCACTCCCAGAAAAGCGTCCCACTCGGACATCCGTGAGAGGAAAAGTCAACTCACGCCATAAACATGTCATCGTCGGGCAAGGACGCCAACAGCGGGCATTACGCCAACTATGTGGGACCGTACCGTTTGGAGAAGACACTGGGCAAAGGACAGACAGGTTAGTGAACCTGCCAGCTGCGGCGGATGATGATGATGATGATGCTGTGGGGACTCTCCTCTTCACTCAGCATCATCATCCGCGTCTGCCTCGCTGACATCATGCTGGTGCGCGTCGCCACTGCGTGTTCTCAGATGGGAAGTGGAGAAATGTCATAATTGCGGAATGATTTGGGTGGATGCGTCTTCAGTGGATGCAGAGAAGGTGATGACGGTGACGGTGATGATAGTGATGGGGATGATTACAGTGCTCGTGGTGGTGCGCCTGTAATCCTTGTTGTCAGGCAGAGAGGACTCGGTACTAACGGCCCGGGCCCTTGTGAATTTCCTTGTCTCCAATTCTAGCGTCCATCTGTCACATGGTCCCGCTCTGCTGCTGAGGCTGCTCTCGCTGCAGAAGAGGCAGCAGTGATGCCCCCAAACGCGCACGCACGCACACACATACACACGCACGCGCGCACACTTTGCAGTTGCAACCTCACACTTTTCCGCGTGTCAGTGACGTATGGGCCCCAGTTAATTGGTGGTGATATTGGCCTTAGCACTACACTGTTGTCACAGGGTTGGTTATATTTATGTGCTGGATATTTATCATCAGCTGTTCAAGTTGCATTTCCAGCTACATCATTTGATTAAAAAAAAATGCTTCGTTTGAACTACAGAAGGCAGTCTTGTCATGTCTACATCTCCAAATGCCTTAGGTTTCAGCCAATCACATGGCTGCAATTCATCAGAATCAGAATACTTTATTAATCCCTGGAGGGAAATTGTTTTGGGCAGCATCACCACACTGCCTCACTGTTTGAAATGGTCCAGTTATCAAAATTCATTTAGAATCACACCAAGATTGTCAAGTCTGACAGGTCGTCAGTCCTCCTGTTGAAGGGAGAACTGTGATGTGACCACATGTTTTGTGCAAGAAAGGTGTAGTCCAATAAATAACACGCTTGATGGTGATTTTGTTTCATCATCAAGGCCTGCAGGGCCCAACATTCAGCAGAGAAGAGCAGGGCCTCGTCAGTAATGTGCACACCACACATTTACCTCCATACACTGTGGTATGAAAAACCCAGGTTACAGCTGTTCATTTGATGTTATCATTAGTAAATTCCATGTTTCTCTCTCGTATCACTCATGAGCGTATCATGAGTGACTTCACTGTGGTACTTGTAAGTCAGTAGAACATCACGTGTAGATTCAAATAATAGAAATAAACACATGTCCAGTGGCGGTTGCTGGTCTTTTACATACATTCTTATAGAAATTCTGCAAACGAACAACTAGAACAAGGAAACACGAAGATGATGTAAAACTGAAACGCTATAATAGTATTTTTATTTACAGTGTATATGTACCGATAAAAATGGGCTATATTGCCGAGCAAATAACATGCATTTCTGCAACGCTGTCAATCAAAAACTGGTTCTGCCTTTCAGACAGTTCCTCCAATCATCATGCAGAAGTCCAACGTCCGCGCCCACCCACTGCTCCATTGACTCTGAGAGAAGCTGAGCTTCCCTGGAAGTGACATTTTCGCCGCATTTGTCCAATCACCGTCAGTGTAAAAAAAAAACATTCTGTGTCGTCCCATAGAGAACAGCAGAAGCTGAGCTTCAGGTGGTTTTCATGCGGACCACTTGAAGGCTGCTACGGGAATATGAAAATCACGTAAAAGACGATCCGTCATCCGCGATGAACAGCTGATTCTTAACAAACTAGTGACACGTTCTAATCATGTTCTAGCACTCTAGCGTTGGAACTTTTAAATGTAAATACAACCCAGTACATATTGGACGACATGAGCAATCGCGACTGAGTGTGACCAGTCTGTTTGCCCATCTAATACCAAAGCAGTCCAGTAGGGCAGTCCCATGTGTGTTCAACCTACTGCCGTGTAGTTGTGTGTGTGTGTTGTGCTGCTGTTTAGCTGTGTCATACACAGGGGCGATACTGTCCATCCAATTTATATCAACAAGGGTTTGACGGTCACAGTGATTTGTCTCCACAGTCAGTGCAGGTACAGTATGTGTTTGTAGCGTGCCGTCTGTCTGCATGACTTAGGCCAGGTTCCCTCCACCATCTGTGATCACATGTGGCCAAAAATGATCAAGGTGTCTCCCTTGAGTTCCAGCAGCTACACAACGCTCAGCTTCCTCACAGGTGAATAATTCATTACCAACCATTTAGCTGGCTGGTGGAGTTGGATTGTAACAGCCTATGTTGCCTCTGTATTAAATATACAATGCTTCTATTCAACCAATGGAGAAAAAAAAGAAAAATGCTACTTGAGTGTGTATTTAGCCTGCACAAAGACACACAGACTATTGATTTCCTCTTCCACAGAATTAATTCTCCAGAAAGAATCTGGGGAGAACTAAAGACTGGACTGTACAGCCAGAAACATCATTTACTTTTTTAATGAGCTGGACTGGCCAATATTTGGCTAGTTTGCTTTCCTTCTTCCAATTTAGTGTAAAACAACAAATGGGGTAGATAATAGGTGAACATTGTTCAGTTCATTTGTTCTGGAAACGTTAGTAGAGCAGGACATTGTAATGAAATAATGCCAAAGTTGCATGTTTATACATAACATTTTAGAACACTTCTCTGTTCTATGCATATGGAATGCGGAATGAACAGAAATTTGAATTACAACTAGTAAACGAATCAATTCTTCAGAAATGATACTGTATGTCACGTGTCTACATGAATTACAGTCTATGTTAGGCTTCAGACATTGCCAGAATAATGCCGGTGTTATTAATTGTTTGTACGAATTGACTGAGATATGAGTGAGGCAGCTGTGTAGGTTGTTGTTGCAGAAGAAATCATCACATTTATAGATGAAGTTATTAAATATAAATGCAGCTCAGGCTAATCATGGGAAAATGTGTCAACATTTCATCACTCATCTCTCTCTCTTTGTCTCGTAAACCTTTTTTTGCGGCTAATTTTCTTAGGACACCGCATGGACTTCTTTATTTGGACAGCCTGAACAAAGAATTATCCCTAAACTTAACAATAACCACTTAATGACTAACCCTAAACTTAACCTAGTCACAATTCAAATCTTAGCCTTAAACATAATTATTATCAACCGCAATTAGAAGTAGGGGTCCGGTGTGAATAAATAACAGAGGTTTTTGTCTTCTTCACTTAGATGTCATGATGTATTGTCTTATGATTATCTTGCAATATATTGATTATCGCAGAATTGTTGTATTGTGATATTATTGGTATCGTGGACCATGTATTCCGTATCATATCGTATCGTATCGTATTATTGTATCGGTATTGGCTAACTAAACTAAATTGTATACATGCCAAATGTGAATGAGTCAGGTGTCATCAGATGTAAGAACAGATTGGACATGTCCATGTTGATGAAAGTTTTGAGAAAACCTGCTATCAGGTAAACAGGGTGACTGAATCCAGAAGGCATGAGAGGCAGGTTTCCAGTATCCAGATACAAAAGGTGGAGCAGATGGAAGGAACGTAGCTCAGGTGTGATGGTGTACGCACGCAAACATAACACATACAAACCATGAAGAAACAGGGAAAGACAATACCTCTCCCATTATTTCAAGAAAAGACAATCTAAACCATGGCTTTTCTTTTCTATATGGGATTTCTACGTTTTAGATATTTTAGGTTTCTGATGATATTAGAACCAACAATGAAGCCGTAGAAGACATAATGAAAACAGTAGCTCCATGGAGTTTTACTATTATCGTATGACCATGAAAAATCTCATGCATGCATTAAACACAAAATATGCATGTGAACACAGAGACTTGTTTGAACATGTAAGTCAAGTTCTCAGTTCGCGGCCCTGAGCGTGCAGTTTGAACAAAGCCTTCATGGTGCGTGTGTGGTGGTCGGAGCTGAATGGCGAGAGCCTGTGCCGATTCGAACAATTAGTCAGTCTGTTTTCATGTGTGTGTATGTGTCGGGGGTGGGGGGGCTGGGGGTGTCATTTTTTTTTGTAAGTGCTGGCTAACAGTCTGGATGGTTGTCATGGTTTCATTCCTCCTTCCCGTGACAATGGCCATTCTATTCCTTCTTGGCGATCAGTGTGAGACGTCTGCAGCCGCCAGTCTTTCCCTCTTCTTGTCCTCCGTCTGTTCTTGTGTCTGTTTTCTTATGAACCTTTTACTCTTTGTAATATTGGCTCAGATTGGTGAGTCATAGCTGAACTGTAACTCTCCACCCTGGGTTGCTCACAAAGCTGCTGCCAATGCTGTTGTAATCAGTGTTTTTCTTATGCATAACCCAATCCCAATGGAATCAATGAGCATCATCACCAATCATAACTTTTCTCAGGGACTGGGACAATTTTAATCTTGTTGATTGCTTTGTGTGTCACAGTTCCTATAATGTCATGAGGTCTGACACTGAGGCAGCTACTCCTAATCATGTGAAAAAAAGCATCTGAAATGACTTCAAAATGTGTAAATGGTGGATATGATATGAAAACTGGCAAATCACAAATTAGAGCGGAAACGATTAATCGATTCATCGGTTTGAAGCTTTTTTCATGATTAAAACAAGATTTTCAATTGTTTAAACTTCTTAGATATGAATATTTTCTTATAACAAAGAAATCATTAAAGTCAATCATTTTGGTTTGTGGACAAAACAGGACATTTGAGAACATCATCCTTTCCAGGTTTGACAAACACAGATCAGCATTTTTTAAGGTTTTCTGATATTTTATGGACCAAACGATTAATCGAGAAAATAATCGACAGATTAATCGATTATGAAGAAGAATGTCAGTGTGTCTAAATGTTGTCCTCATTACTGTAATGTAATTAACACTGACGCATGGTAGCCATTTATTCATTTGTTTGTTCATTCATGAATTCATTTATTCATTTGTTTATCTCTCTCAAACATTATCATTATTTATCGGCTGAACAAAATTTCTGCTCATATCACCTGATTTAAAAGTGAATTGACAATTCTGTATGAAAGTATAAAACATATTTATCCAAAACATAGTCTTTGTTGAATTTATTTATTTTAAATGTTGATGGAAAAAATGCAGTGGAAACAACATCGCTTACTATAAAATAGGCACAGTAATAGCAAATGCATGTACAGGTTTGTTTCATGTCTCACTCACACGGGTCAATATCCAGAAAATCCTCGAGCTTTCTGTGAGTGCAGGAAGGAGACAGTGACATATTTCATTTGTAGTTGTAATGTCCTGTAATGTGCATGTGTGTGTGTGTGTGTGTGTGGGTGGTGGGTGGGTGTGCTTGAGTGTGTGTGTGTGTGTGTGTGTGAGAGAGAGAGTGTCATATTATTGATGTGGAGCATCCTAACAACCCTCGTCCCACTATCCCAGTGGAACAGTACAGCAGTGTGCAGTGCTGTGTATGTGTGTATTCGGTGGGGGTGTAGGCAGCAGGGAGACCCAGCACAGATGGCTGCCTTTTGGTGGCTGAAATACAGCTTCATTATCAGCAGGTTGCAGGTGGTCCCATACATATATATGTATATGTGTATATATATATATATATATATATACATAAATATTTATAAAGGACCCTTCAGTGTGTTATTATTGCATGGCTTGGCTTTATGTTGCCGCATTAAACTTTAAACAATGGGGGATTCATTCAACAACCTTTGTGTTGAAATACATTAAATAACAGATATTTCCATAGTTCTTCACTCAAATTAAAATTGAAATGATGAAACAAAAATCTGTATTTTCAGCTCTAACATTTTTTTTAACAAGGGTTAAATTTCACTATCATCCATCCATCCATCCATCCATCGTTTAAATTAATTTCCCCAACTGTGCGCTTTTTTTAAAATCAATGTTCAAAAATTGACAGGATGAAATGAGCGTGCTCCAAACTGGGTTTAAAGGGGGGGGTGTGGGTTGGGTGGGGGTGTGACGGTGGTTTTGGGGGGGGTTTGGCTGCTGGCAGACAGAAGACTGTTTTGAGGGTTTCTCTCCAGGCAGGAGGGGGATAACTAAAATTATATTTAGAGTCAACCCCCCTCCCTTTTTTCTATACAGTATATCTCTTTGGCGTGTTCTCCGGCTCTCACTTACTTTCCCAGCTGAGGCTTTCCTGCTAGGTTACCATGGCAACCAGAGGAATGCTCTCTTCTATGGTGGGTTGTATGCTTGCTCTCGGCCCCCCTGCTCAGCCATGGAGTGTGTGTTGGGGGTTGCCTGGGCCATTAAACAATGACTTAGACTCCCCAACCTCTCTCTCTCTCTTTTTTTATATCTCTATTGCACACAGGTTTTCTTACCCCACCAACTCCTTCTCTGTGGTTGTCGGGCTATAAGCTTGAGCCTATCTCTGAATCCTTGCAGCTTGAACGAGTTTGGAAGCCAAACGATTTTCTTCTACCGAAGCTGGATTATCCACAACTCCTTCTCTCAGACACATCCGACCAGACACAGAAAACTCTAAACAAAGCTTTGTCAGTGATATTGATTTAATCCAAAAGAATAGTCGTATGTAACTGAATAAGCTGCAGGTTTTGTTTTTTTTATATAAAGAGGATAAAAGCAGACTTTATTAACGTGGTTCTTACAAGTGCTAATTAAATAATGATGCAGGAACAAGAAACAACATCAATTTTTAGATCGCTAATCTTTAATAGCATGGGAACAAAGTGTGGTTTTCGTGTTTTGTGAACACTGTTATCTCTCTCTCTCTCTCTCTGACACACACACACACACACACCAGTTTTCCTGGGTTGCCTTGAACTTGCAGACACCTTTTAGTCTAGGTTGCTCTCATCTTGCCTGTGTCAGTCATTAACAAGTCTGCCTGTGCACATCAAGAGGCTGCTGCTGCTGAAATATTCAGGGGACAATGTGAGTGCCAAACTGCATGTGTGTGCGTGTGTTGGATGTTGTAGAAATTGAAGTTGAATTCATCGACAATAAAAAAAAGAAATCACTGCAGAGGACTATAAAAATAAACACTATATATCACATCATTCTATTTCCCTGTCAATTTCACACAGTGGAGGCGCTGATGACTCATGATGACAGTACTCAAAAGACATCCCTCTCGTACAGTCTCATGGCAGAGATAAGAAACACACCCCGACACACACGTACTACAGCGATGAGAAAACAGAGGCACCAGGACCTCACAGAATAGGACACAGTGAAGGTCACATCTCACTGACTGAACTCGTGCACTCATGTAAGATCCCACAACATCCAACAGAATACTAAAATAGACTTGTCGGGGAGCGTTACGAGTAATGCGATGATAAAGCAGCTGATTTTTATTTTTGACTCTTAAGTTAATAGTGTTTCTATGCAATGCAATGAGTGGTTACATTTCTTAATTAACACACTAACTGAGTCCATTTAAGACCCTTCTGGACATACAGAGACACACTAAGAGAAGTAACACAAGTCCAGATCTGAGAAGACTGATGATCCTGTAGTGTGAGTTGAATCTTTATCTTTAAATAGTGGAGTAGTATAAACTGGCCAGTGATTGTGCAAAGGAAGATAAGTTGCAATAGCCAGTGAGAGTGACTTGATCTGGTAAGTCTACCAAGTTTGATCATGCTCAAGATCCTAAGTTCCCGAAATCAGCCCTCAGAAATGTTTCGTCCCAAATTGTCTAGTGGGTTAATTCTATCAAAAGCATATCAAAAAATCTGTCACGTCTGTCATCATGTCTGCCTTACACATCAGCACATCAATACAGATTTATGTATCCAGCCCCAGTGCTAATGACTTCATCCAGCCATCCACTGTCATAAATACTCAGCATTCTAATGACATAAAGCAAATATGGCATTCTAATAATGGCATTCTAATGACATAAAGCAAATACAATTGAATGAGATGAAAAATACAGAAAGTGCAATACTGTTTTTTTGTAAGGAAAATAAGAATGCACATTACACAAACAGCCTGGATGAAACATTTTAAATTCTGCTTTGAGTGTGTGAACCTAGGGGCAACCAATGCATTGACACATCAGACAGTAAGATGCTGTTTGGACCTCTGCACGTTAATTTATATGTTTGGAGCAAACCAGTCCTCTCCTCTTTCTCCATCTGTGCTTCCTGCCCCCGCTGTGTTTGGGATTTCCCTGCTGATGTTTGTAGATAGTGATTTCTATGGGCCCTGTAGTACGCAAAGACCCGTGTCCTAAATGTATCCCATGTCAGTTATGTTCATTACGTTGTGGTAGGTAGGTAATGCAGTAAGGTCGTCTCCTGCCGTGTACACAGAACGTTAATGACTGTCACGGGAGTGCAGATGATTGCATTGTTGTTAGCGGTAAGTATGGAGCACGTTTGTGCACCAATGAACGTGATGTGTTCGTACACGTATGACGATAGCTTCACCGTCACCTGTTGAGAGTGTGAAGTAGTTCTGATGACGTTTTGGTGGATCAGCTGGGAAGAAATGAGATTTGGAAGTCCTGCTGGGCAGCGGTAGAGTCACCGGCCTGTATTGGTTCAATCGTCAGCGTTGATCATGCTGATTGCAACACCTGTTAGGACGAAGATGCTGTGGGCACACAGCCTTAACATTAAAACTGCAGTTGATGAGCGTTCCACCATCCAGCTACACAGCCAAGCAGCATCCACTGAGGAAGTAAGTTGTTCCTGTAACAGATACTCAACAGTTTGTCTCACAACTGTTCAAACTATTTATTTCTCTTCTGATTTTGACCAAAGCAGGTTTCAGTGTCTTTAGTTGAAAGTCAGCTCACATTTGAAGTTGATCTGATAATCATGATGATGTAAAATTGAGCATAACATAACATTTGTCTGAACTAGTAATGATTGTTGAAATGGGTTTGTCTAAAACATGCATCCTTTCACCTTATTATGCTGAAAGTACGAGGAAACAACTCGTTTTTTGGGTCGTCTCTGTTCTGGCAGCACCAGAGTGAGCCGCGAGTTTCACACCAGCCTAACTGAACTGAAACACTGAACACAAACACAGGAGAGGTCAACAGTTGTGTCAGCAGAATCCATACTGACAGCAGACACAAGCTGCTGGTCACACTCACTGTATGTGTTTGTTCACCAGCATTTGCTCTGCTGCCCTTCATCTAGTGCCTCTTCCTGTGAAGTCACATGACTTGATGAGCATGTCTTCACATGCTTCCATATTCAACAGGGGCCAATTTAATGCCTCAATCAATAGTTGGTAATCTGAAGGCAATTGGTTGTGGCTTCAAATAAGTCCCTTATGGTCCCACAGCATTTTTCCCTCAGCCAAAAAACTTAATGAAATTGAGCATTAATCCCCATCTCTCTCTCTCTCTCTCTCTAAAACTCTCTTTCATCCCTCTCCAAAAGTAATCTAGACTTTTCCCCTGAGTCAGCATTTCCTGCATTTTGCAGTGAAGCAGGGGAAATAAACCATGTGAAGAGCTGCTTTACTCCCCCCTCTCTGATCCGGTCCTGTGCCCACACTCGACCCTCACTTCATTTTGTAGCAGTAAGGAGTTTCCGATATCTCATATTAGATAAATAAAGTTCTCTTCCCTCCATCCCCTGAAATCCCTGACTGCAGCATGGTGGGATGGCCGAGTTCTATTGGCACAGAGAGATTTCACTGTCATTTTACAGCAAAGAGGATGTGGTCATGGATGGAAAGTCCAGTTAGGTATAAAATCTTAATGAAGTTTTTGCACTTCGCTCATTAGCATTACAGAAAACCACCAGGGACAGGCTGCACCACTGTGCCCCCTTTCTGTTTGATTTTCTGTTCTGTCACATGCCAGGCCATGCAGATGCTATGGGTACTGACAGAACCACTTCCTGCCTCAGAAGGACCATCCAGTCCACACAGATGTCCTGGTGGTGGTGGTGGCGGCGCCTGCAGATATGCTGCATCCCCTGAAGCCCACAGCCTCAATAAAACATCCAATCATGTGGCATAATCAGATTAGGGGGCGGGGGTGTTTGGGGATAAGAAATGCTATAATACTCAATTTACTGGTAGTGCTAGCAGGTACAACTGCTCCCAGCCATGTGCTGTGTGGATGTGTGTGTGTGTCTACTTGCATTTGGACCTTTTCTGGCAAAAATACTGACCTTAGGACCAGTAGTCCTCATGGATACCAAAACCTAGTCCCAATGAGTCAGAACCTCATTTCTGAGGAACTGGTCGGTTTAGGGGGCCACACGGTTGGTATAGTGTTTAGCACTCTTGCCTTTGCAGCAAAAAGAGACCCTGGTTCGCAACCTGGTCAAGGGCCTTTCTGCATGGAGTTTGCATAATTCTCACTGTGTGAATTCTGTGATTTCCTGCCAGTCTGAAAAACATGCATTTTGGGATTAGGCAAATGGTACACCCTAAATTGGCCTTAGTTGTGAGTGTGAGAGTGGATGGTTGTTTGTTTCTATGTGGCCCTGTGATGGACTGGCAACCTGTCCAGGGTGTATCCTGCCTTTCTCCCTATGTCAGTTGGGATTGGCACCAGCGCCCCCTGTGACCCTCATGTGGAGCATATAGCGGTCGAAGATGAGCCAGTCAGTGAGTAGTTGGGCTAAGATTTGAATTGTGGTTAGGTTAAGGTTAGTGTTACATTAACTGGTGATGGTTAACACTTTATTGACTTCCATCCAAATGAATGAAAGTCAATAAAGTGTTCTTAGATAAATAACTGTCGTGAGTGTGTGCCACTGTGCACATTATGTTGCAGTGTTTTCAGGGAGCACTCTGCAGTGTGGAGTACTGTTGGGCTGCAGTGCTGCATTACAGCAAAGACTGGCTCCAGCCTCTCTGCAGTACACACACACCACACACACACACACACACACACACACACACGTACATACCAATGTCTTTTTGATTTTGCTATATGGGTCCCTGCAATACATTGTGTGTGTGTGTGAGAGAGAAGGAGGTGATTACTTACAATGGCACACCTAGAGGAAATGCATTAGTAGTAGTAGTAGTAGTATCAGTTGGCAGCGGCAACTGTTAAGAAAGGTGAGTGATGGCAAAGACAGGCGAGGTGTCTGCATGACATACAACATGCTGTAGATATTTCTTTCATTTAGAAAAAGCTATAACAAGAAAAACAAATCTCCAGTGGGTTATAGATTTGTGTATTTAACGTTCTAGGATATAATAAAAAAAGTTTTTTTACTTCTGCATTTATTTTTCAAATAAACAAATGGCTCTAATCAAGTATGTGTCTGAAGCACCAAAACAGCCAGAATAGACCCATATTACTATAAGGCTGAACTGAATATTGATGCAGAAGGTATAATAATTTTGTGTCATCAGCAAAATTCTTACAACTGCATCATCAGCACTATGGCAGCTTTAAGCTCAATTGTTTCTGCATGAAAACATTTAGAACCTTTTAATATGTGGACTCAGGAAGATAAAAGTGGTATTGTGACAATGTTTCCATGTAAACAAACTGCTGTGCAATAATATCCGAAATTAGGATACATCATGTTCGATCTTTGTCTTTTCTATCCTGTAGAGCTCTCTCTGCTTTTGGCAGACAATAGAACTGTTGATGGCGGGTCTAACAGGGGTTGGGCCCCCAAAGCTGTCATCCTCGTTGGACTGTCCTTAATCTGCTGCTAATCCAACAATCCAGTGTGATGCTTGTTGGTTTAAACCTAACAAAACAGAGAATGAGCTATTTGCTATTTGATTTCTGTTTGTTTGTTATTCAGAGAAACTTTATTGTTTTCTTACTTGTGATGGTGGAATCAAAATCTGTCTCGTTATTTTTATTACCTTTAGGTAAGAAAGAGCCCAAGTGAGATGACTGTTGTAAGATTATTGACTGTAATGGAGGAGGAGGAGGGGGCAGACAGCAGGTCATGACCCTCATTACACCACCTGCCAGATGTCCCAACAGCGTGCGTGTGCTTGTGTGCGTATATTATTACGGTTGAATGCAGACATTCACACAAGGTGTTGATACATTGGAGCACACATGGGTACCAGGGGAGTTTTAATTTTTTCATACAGGTCAGTAAACACACCCTGACACCCATCATCAATTTCTCAACTACAGGCTGTCATTTCAGTTTGCTGGTTTTCCTCATCAAGGCAATCGACTGACAATTAATTAACGTTAGTGAAGAGCGATGAGCCAGTAAGGTCATTTATTAAAGGCAAGTTTCAGTGTTTCCTTTTCCTGCTCCTGCATCTGAAATGTGAGGACCTGACACTTATTTTTCTGTTTTACATGACTATAATAATCATCACTTAAGCACTGGGTATCAGACAAAACAACAACAACAAAATAAATGTGAAGGCATCACCTTGGGCTATTTTTACAATTGTTAAAACAACTTATCATATAGACCACCTACCTATTCTGAGAAGTGTTTTTGTTATTGCCCTCCAGCGTAATTTATATAGCTTGTAATAAAATGTGGCCTGTACTCAATCTCACCAGATATCTAATAGCTACCACTCTGGTATACTTTCTATAAACATCTGGCCTTAAGCACTAAACACATGCAGGCATCAGCCACCTTCAGCCCCTGTCCTCTGTCATTACTGCTGTCTGCAGGCAAAGAAACACAGACAATGGGGTTGGTTTGGATACGGACCAAGTCAAGTTCCCTTGTTTGACCCTGCTGATACAGGCTTTTCCTTCAGCTCTCCCCTCCACTTTTCCTCAGTCAGTATATTTCCATGCACAGTTAAATCGAGTAAGCTCAACCACGCTGTTTAATTGGACTGCTGCCCTTGTTCCAGTATACAAACACTAGCGGGGAATCAATTTATTGAATGGCATGTCCACCTCTGCTATACTAGCTCTTTGAGCTTGCTGGCATTAGGCAGTTTCTAGCTTAGCTGGCAGCTAGTTGTTAGCATGCTGAGTGCCAAGTCTTCCTACGATTCATGAACTTTAAAATATTAGATCCTTTTTACTTTCCCGAGCTTAACTCTGCCTCCTCAATAGTCCACAAAATGTACTACTCTCATCTTTTATCGGGTTTGGTGCCTATACATATTTGTACAGGTAGACACATTTTGTGAACATCAGGAATCAAGATTAGAACTTTAAAGAGCATTTAGGTATTGTGTTTTCTGGTGGAAAGTGCAAAATACCCAAAATGCAAAATGCAGCCCTTACAGAATTTACTTTAGACATCAAATGTGTAAAAACAAAAATACTGGTCATTGGTTGAGATTGATAGGTCAATATCAATGCATGCTCCTATATTATTCCTCTGCTGCTACATTGGATGTAAAAGTGAATTGCATAAACGTGATTTACCTGATCACAAGATCAATGGAATAAAATTGCGTCCCTATGATATAAAATATGTTGACACTGAATTGCTGATATGGAACCTGAATTTCAGTACCACTATCAAATCAATTACTACTCTTATATTTCTGGCAACATAATAATTCAGGATCTGTCTGAACTAAATCTGACCAGATGTTTGGTATCAATTTTCAGTGTTTGACAGGTTGTTAATTTCTCTGACGCACTCATCATCATTCTGTGATGCAGGGATTTTCAGTGAGACTGACGACACATCAATTGTAGGTTGGCAGAGCACCAGGATGTTAATGGTATTTAGTTTGAGTTGTGATGGTGTTGAAGAGATGGAGGGAGTCTGTACGTGTGTGTGTGTGTGGGGCAGGATGGGGGGGGGCAACAAACGCAGGTCAGGTCCTCTGGACTCTCTGAGGAGAGGAGGAGAGCTTGAACTAAAAATACAACCAGCATTTCAGCTCTGGAGGCCTGCCAGCAGGACAGACACACACACACACACTCACACACATTCACAGCAAGCAGACAAAGACGATGCCTCAAGCAAAATTGGAACTAGAGAGGCAGGTGGGCGGGGCTGAGAGGAGGATGGAGTGAAAGAGAGAGTGAGAGGGGGAGGGGCGTGCATGGTGGATGATGAATAAAAGTCAAGGGGGGGAAGGGATGGAAGTGTGTTTGAGAGAGGTGGTATCAAAGTGAGAGAGCTTGCTGGAAAGACACAATAAGAGTCACAAATGAAGGAAGATATATAATCAATCAGATATGAATAAGCTGATGATTAGACACAAAAAAGAGAAGAAAATATTTGATCTTTGTGATGAGCTGTTATGATACCTTGGCTTTTGTCCAAGCCTGGAAACGAATCCAACCAATGATGTAATCATTTGTAATTGGTCCCAATTACTCATTAAGACTTGACTGACACTGAGGCACAGCCAATTACATGCCATCGCTGGCCAATCACATGAGACTCGTTCCTGCATCCTCCAGCAGCAAAAAATGCTTCATTGTTAGAAACACACATTTTAGCACATCAATCCACGCTCAATAATATTTCGGTCTGCATTTCAATTTGCTTAATCTGTCTTGGTTTTTCCAACAACAAAGCCTAACCAATTTGATATCAATAAAACTCTGTATTCTTTATTCATTGTATTGAAACAAATGTGCAAGACTGTGGAAATGAATTACACTTATGGGATTAATAAACTTGGACTGCTTTGGAAGTTTCTTATTGTCTTGAGTAAAATATTGGTGGATCGATAAAAGCCTTTAAATGAATATAAATGTACATGTTTACAGTACAGTACCAAGCCTGGGCCGGGTGGGACATGTCCAGGCTTGAGAAAGTAGGTCACCATCTAGGTACAATTTTGAAATTCATTTAAGATTGTTGGTCTTGAATGTTTATTTGTTTGGGTGCCACCCATCTGTTTTCACACTTGGCTTCTCCCTGCCAGCTGCTGTCTGTATTCAGTCCAGCCACAATTATCCACAGCCAGAAGAGGCAGCTCCTTGTGGCTCATTGGGAGGTCAGGCCTAATTGGCCAGTGTTGTATCAGGCCCACAATATGAGCCTTCGGATGCGAAAGCTGAGCTGTGATCAATGCCGTGTTTCCACCAAGTGGAGCGGTTCCATTTGGTACGGTAGCAATAGTACCAAAATAACCGGCCCCATGGTACGGTATGGTACGGCTGGAGCTAGAACCACGACAGTCAACTGCTTGGGCAACAGAAAAGCGTCACTCCCTTTCGACCAGTGTTTCTTCAACACCCACAGTTTATTGTCATACAAAGCATAGATGTCCTCCGTTATTGTCTACACACCAGTATTGATCGGACACCCCACCTACCAATTACACTACTGTTCTCTGTAAAGCCTGACCGAGGGCTTATATACCAAACCAAACTATACCATGATGGAAATTACTTAAATTGTGGCGGTTTTAGTCTCCAGGAAAGGAGACTCTTTTAAAGTCCTTGTTAGCCTTGAATATCCTCGATTCAGAGTCCTTCTTTTATTCTGATGATCTCTGGTCTCAGTTTACATTAAGCAATGGCAGTGAAAAACGTAGCAGTGACACTTTGGTCGTCTTCTTCTTTCAGCTTATCCCTGTAGGGGTCGCCACAGCTGATAATCTGCCTTCATTTTGCCCTCCCCCTTGTGTCCTCATCTGTTGTACCGCCTCCTCCTTCACAACATCCACAAACCTTCTCTGTGGTCTTCCTCTTTTCCTCCTGTCCGTCAGCCCCATCTTTAACATCCTTTGTCCAGTATAATCACTTGGCCATCTCAACCTTGACTCTCTTACTTTATTTCCAACCCGTTCAACTTGAGCTGTCCCTCGAATGACAGATGACATTCAAATGACAGATGATAGATTCGTGACGAAGCATCATGGCATCTGTCATCTGGTAAAAAAGCACACGCATTGCATAAGCCTGTTTTACTCTACTTTTGAGTATTTCTTGTTGCACTGAAGCCGCCATGAGTATTCCTCAGCCACAAAATCACTTTAGACTCTAATCTTTGTAATTACTATTCGATGGGACATTGTCTTCATGTGTAGATATTTAGAAATACACACAAAAAAACATAAATCCAAGTGATTTTAATGAAGTTATAGTTTGACATCATTTTGATGGCATTGTTTAAGTATAATTGTTTATTGTTCATATGATGTAGACACAAATTCAGTGAATTTATATCATCACTATTGTGTTTTGCCCTGGAGTGACTTGTGCTCTTGTGGACAGTCCATCACACAGACTGTGTGTGGCTCTGCGGCAAAAAAAAAAAAACTGTGGATGGACTAAAGGAGATTGAGGATGGAAGGAGGGAAGAGCACACAGTCAGGATTGCAGATTGATGTAGAGGGATGGCAGGTTACAGATGGAGGAATGTGACTCAGGACTCGCATATTTTTCAGGGTGGGTCGGGACAGACGTCCAGCTGAAAGATGCATCGATGACGCACAGACTGTATCTGAGTGATGAGAACTGCAGGTTTGTCATCAGTCTGCTTTAGTTCTCGCTGTCAGGTCTGATGAACAATTTAGTCCCGCTCAGCCTCCAACACACCGAGGATTGTAGTTCCACAAATGAGAGACTGTCATAACCTATTGATAAGTCACTCTGTTGGAAACATAACGTACAGAAGCTATTTAGGAAGTAACTAACTTGGAGTTCCTCAGCTCCATGTGGCCTGAGGTCCTTTTGAAATAGGATTACACTGGTGCTGCTGCTTGTTGGAGTTGTTTTCATTGTTCAAATCATTTGTCGGAGATCTCAGGTCTTTAGACAATTGGAGGCTTGTGGGGCATCATGACTGCTGACAACAGTTTGTTCCTGTTATGATACCCAGTACCTCAGTACTCCAGAGAGGGAGAGAAACCTCTGGATTGGACATGATCGTTGCACAAATGGATTAATTAGGTCATTTTATAGCCCCTCCTCTCAGACTATAGTGTTGTTTGTAATGAAACATGATATTTTGTTCACAAGGTGCAGTTGACACAGCAACTGTAGATTTGAGATCATTTACATATTATTGTATTCCGTATTTGCAATGCTCAGCTTATTGCTTGTGCTGACAGAAGTGAAAACAACTCTCTCTCTCTCTTCCCCCCTCTCTCTCTTCCCCCCTCTCTCTCACACACACACACACACAGACACACACACGTTCTCATTTGGCAGTGTTTGGGCTTCCTACCACCCGTCATTCATGTTCTGTCAGAGTGAGAAGATCTGGGTTTGACACACACGACTGAGTGGAGGAAAATGTGCCTCATTGTTTACAGCAACATATTTTTGAGTGCAACACAAAGATAATCCCGCGCCTTGGACAGCAGTCCTCAACTGTCACGTCAAGTGGATAATGGGAGACTTATGGGTCCTCAGGTGTATATGAAATTGATGGGTAACAGTGCAATGTTGTCTCCTTGTGTATCAGGAAGTCCTCATAGGTAAAAATAAATTCCAACAATTGATTATGAAACGTCCATCATTTTCTCTTCTGTTCTTAATGGTTTAGAATAAATTATCACCTAAATATTCTGCTTTCAGCAATTACATTTCTCTTCTGGGCCTGCCTAAAACAATGATGAAACTTAGATAAGTGCATCCACTTGAGATTTGTTCAAATTTAGTAATCTTAAATTTTTAACTACAGCTCAGAACCTGCTGGTACATGGCAGAGCCTGTATCTCTGTGGTTGTGTAATTGCATGTGTATAATAATATTTGAATTGTGGTTAGGTAAAGGTTAGGGTTAGGCATTACCTGGTTATGTTTAAGGCTTAGGGATACACTTTGTCTAGACTGTTTAAATGAATCAAAGCCAATGCTGTGTCCTCAGAAGAATAACTGTACAAACATACAAACATGTGTGTGTGTGTGTGTGTGTGTGTGTGTGTATGAGGGCACTTGGTTAGTCCCCCGTGGCTCAGTCCTCTCTGATGGCAGTGATTTAGGAGCAGCCATTAGAGGCAAAACGGCGTGATAAAAGTTTCATTAAACCATCGATCTGCCTCTTCAGTCACATGGTGGAGTGGCCAGTTTACATGTTGCCACATTGGAGACACTTGTGAGAACCTTACAGTCAAGCGGCCTGCCTTTTTTATGGAAGACAAGTCAAAGAGCAGACTGGGGTTTTGGTTTAGGGGGTAGAGCAGGTGTAATGCAAACCAGAGGGTTAGTTGTTCAATCCCCCACCTCCTCCTCCAAGTATTGAAGTGTCTGATACCAAAATTACCAACCTCTTGACTTGCAGCGTGTTAATAATGTGTGACAGAATGAGCCTGACACGTGTGGCAGTTGAATGGCGAAACTGAACTTTAAAGCACACTGAGTTGTCATTGTGACATAGAAAGAGCTATTATTAATTCAGGCCGTTTACTGCATGACACACAAAAGACATTCTGAGTGAACTAAGGTTTTACATGGTGTCATTATGCACTTTTCCTGCTGCAGTTTCTTTCACACTACCAATCAGAGACATTGTTGGGCACTGAGGATGTCGGCCTTGCTTTCATGTTAAAAATATCACATGGACACTGCTGAAGATCTCACTGAATCATTCAACAAAATGTCTCAGGTCTCAGATTTAGTTTAAGATTTATAATCTACATGCCTGCTATTTAGCCAGGTTTAACTGCTCTCTGTCTCAACTACTGAGTTGCAGAAAGTATTGTCTGGACCTACTGTGCATCCACCTACAACTCTGGATACTTAACCTAAGACCTCGATTTCATGCAGGCTGGACTTTCACGATGGCCTAGAGTTGGCTAATGCTAGAAAGTACACAACTGTGTCAATAATTGACATCCTTACATTTAAACTTGTTGTTTTTGTAAAACTGTTCAGTCGGGGACTCATTATACTAAATGTGGTGAAGGTCAGCTGTGCTCTGCTAGTGCGGCCAACAGGAAACTGCTAACAGAGTGAGAGGAAGTCAGAGCGATCTAATCGGCAGTTAGTCACCTGCAGGCATGTGGTGAGATGAGTTGACCTCCCTGGTGAGTTTCTTCATTTCCTCACAACTCCCGTAGCTAAAACCCTTACACTCACCTTAGTGCTGTGCTTTTAGTAGGCAGTATCAGTTATCCAGTATCATAAAGGAACAAAACTTGTTGAAAGAATGAAATAATAACTTTAAATGTACATTAACATTAAAGGGCACCACCTTTCTTTTCCAAAGGTGATCTACTGGATTTGATCAGCTCCCTGAAGTCCACTGGACATATTACCATGCTCATGAAACTAGCTTCAGATATGGAGCATTATCATGCATGAAGTGCCCACTTGAATATGCCTTTATTGATCCAAAGGCAAAAATCTAGATTCATCAGACCAGGCTACGTATTTCATTCTTAAGTCTGTGTGCAATAAAGTCTCTGGTTTTAGGAGAGGATCATGACAAGGTCTCTGCCATTGTACAACCCTTCTCCTTGTTTATGGACTTGTTGGTTATTCTGAGGTATAAAGTTGTTGTTTTTTTATCCGACTCGTTTGAATACATATCTAATTGTGATTATTTTGGCTGAAATTGTGATTATGATATGATTCGTAATATCAGAAGGGAATGGCCATTTTTATTCACATTTTCAATAGAAAAAAATCACATTTTAAATGATTACTGTGTGATATTTTTGCAGATCTGTGACAAAGATCTTTTTTCTTCAGTCTGTAGAATATGATATAGCTATTTACTCTAAAATGGTATTTTAACACACATTCTGGCTTTAACAAATATCGTGCCATATTGCGATTTTCATCAAATTTCGATGAATTGTTCAGCCCTCGTTTCTAGAAGAGATTCAAATTGTCAACCCAGCCCATGTCATGCACTGCACGTCCCCAACAACCATTTCCCTTCATTGTCATATCAGGTTACAGATAATCAGGGTACACAGTGCTTACACATATAAAGAAAAATAAACAAGAAAAAACACATTGCCATAATTAGTCAAATACATTTTCAGTGGCTGCCAACACCGCTGATAATGCTGCTGCAGTGAGTATCTGGGCAGCAGGAACATGGAACATGTCGCCCAGTGCATCAGTGTTGTGATTGTTGATGTAATTATATTGTGAGAAATGTCATCAGTCTTATCTATTAATGCAGCTTTTGGATCTTAAGCTATGCCACACATAGTACAGTATTTGTAGTATCTGAACTATACTTCTCGTTTGTGTGTGTGTCCAAATAAATAAATGATTTGTTCAGGCTTTTACTGTGCTTTACATTCTCATATTAGAACAGTTTCAGGCCTCATTATTATCACAGCCAGCCTCTGGGCCAAGCAGCCATCCCACAGTCAAACATCTGTAATGAATAAATGATAACATGCTTTATAAGTGCAGTTTCCCCACAGCTACTGCTGCTGCTGCTGCTTTTGAGGCAGTCAACATCAGTGTCCTGTTTATTGTCGTTTTAATGTTTAATCTCTATATTGCGTCAAAATATTAGTATTCAGCACACACTGGTTACCTGGGGCAAGCTCAGTGACGACAATAAAGATTTTCTGCATAAGATTTTTAATGAAATTCTGTCATTGTTCAGCTTTAAATGAGAACCATAAATGGCCCTTTTGGTCAGATAGAACTGAAAGTGTGGTTATCAAAGGGAAATGTTCAAATTATTTTAAATTATTCAGTCAGTTCAGATTTATTTCCAGTTTAGGTTTGCACAATTGATCGCACAATAATTGAAATCACAAGATCCAAACTGAAAGCCACTGCAGATATTTGTTAAAGACAAATTCAGGCTCATGTGCTGCAAGATGTTTTGATTTTCACATATTTTTTCAGGAAAATTATGTGTTAACAGGCAAGAATGATCAGTTGTATCAACTATGAATCATATCGTAGTTGCAATATCTGTCGAAAAGCAATCACAATATGATATTTCTTTCTCATACAATTTGTTCTCTGGTAAAAAGGATGGTTTTGTGTGGAAATAAAAATATCCTCTGCCTTATTTCTTTTGCTCCAAGTGTGGTTGCGAGCTGTTGGCAGGTGGGGGACTGCAGTCGTCTGCTGCTGCATGTGTGGAGGAGGCTATTTAGCTCCGAGCTAGTGCTCACCCCTTGATCATCTCCCCTGGAGAGTTAAAAAGACAACCATAGAAGAACACCAAGCAACGCGGTATTTCTTCAGCCACCAACTGCACTTGTCTTTGGTGTGTGTGAACAGAGATAGGACAGTCAGTACATTTCCATGCTCAATTAACTCGACTATGTCATTGCCCTTGTCCAACTATAAAAACACTTTTAGTGTTTGGATCTGCTACGCTAGGTGGCGATATGGCCCCTTTCAGCTTATTAGTATAAGATGGTGTCTGATGTAGCTGAGGCTAGTTAGTACCATGTTTTTCTACCATCCATTAACCTCATCGATCCAAAAATGCATCAGTCGTTTTCTGCTATTTGTTGTTATTTACTGAAGACAATTTCAGTAAGATGTACATGTTTACATTTGAATAGTCCTGTTTTAGTCAGACTGACACAATAATGCATGTTTTCTTTTAAACACACTGTCTTCTTCTTATTCGAGTACGCTCCGGCAGACTGTACATTAAGAGGTGTAATGCTGCCTTCCATAGTTCAAAGGCCCTAATCACATTTGTAAGACTGTAATGTCACTCACTCACCGTTGGCTTTGCTGCATTCGGTGCGTAGGGCAGACCTGTCAATGTCAAATATGAGACTGTGAAGTCTGCTGTTTATGCAGCTGTCACTGCTGTCAACAAACAACCTGAAGGTGCCGCAGTGGAACTCAGCTCAGCTCTTCTCTCTTCTTAAAGCAAAATTGATCACAATGTCATCTGATTTTGAAGTTTGAACTAAATCTTTTGGTGAGAAACTACTGCATTGTCTTGTGTTGTTAGTTGAAATCAACATGTGATGGAACATCCATGTTCACAGGTTTAATCTTGTGTTTATGTGAATTCTTCATGTAACGCATCTCTTGTTTGACACGGATCACAGTATTTTTCCATCAACATCTTTCTACACTATTCTTTAAACTGGGGTAAGATACTTGAATAGCTATGGAATTGTAGCTCCTTTCTGTTACTATATTGTAAGTTCTGCCAGTTACTGACAAGCATGTTGGAATTTATACTGTCTGATTAAATCCACAGGCATTGGCGAAGATGGTGGCATGTCCTATAAAAAAGCGAGCACACTGTCAACATGACTCTTCATGTTGAGCTGGTAGTTACTGTTAACTCTGCTGCTATTGGCTACTGTAAACCACAATCTATAGCTTCCAAAAGCTTCTTCTTACCGGACTACAGGAAGTAATACGTAAGATAAATCAACCAGGCACCATGAGTCTACAAAATGCATTGGATTTAATCTGTAATACTGAGTGACCAACTGAGCTGACATACGTTAACAGATTTAGGGTTCATAAAAATAGTGGATGTATCTTCCATACATTGTATATTTATGAGTACTTCTCTTTAGAAATGAGTACAATGACTGAAAATACAGGAGTTAGATCAATGTGTGACTATTTAACATGGATTTTAAATGGTTTCTCTGTGAGATTAAGCTCCAAACGTGACCTAAAGTTTAGTCAAACACACATACTGTCCTGATTCTGTTGAAAATCTTAGATTTTTTTCATTTCTTTGTGTTGAATGTTTTCTCACTTTCACTGTGACACTATGAGCAGACGGTCTCAGACAGACAGATCAATCCCACCGTCATTTCTCATGCCATCCCGCCCCACAGCCAGCTTTCCTGGGATTACTGAGTGCAGGGTCCCTCCTCAGGGGGCACATATATGGCGGACCGCAGTAGTTTACAACATACAGCATGCATGCAGCATGGGACTGGGTGATCTTTTGTTTATTTGGGGATTTGCTTTGGTTTTCATGTATGTGCAGAAAGGATTGGGATATGATCAAGCCCTCTCTCACCTTGTTATCCCACTACCACATCCCTTTTCTTTCCACCGGTTGTTTCCAGTGGTGCAGGGATATAGAGCAATGACAGCTTAACCCCAAATCTCTGTCTCTACCACCACCTCCTCCACACAGACACTGCATGTCTGCAGCAACTCAAAGACCCCCATAAACCCCCTATTTGCATAAACCCCCTTATTGCTCTCTGGATGAACTCAAGCTCCACTTTTCCATTAACTCACTTGCAGACATTTTGTCTCCTGCAGAAGTGTGTTGCTTTGAAAGGTTGAGAGAAAAGAGGATATATTTGACATCAAAAACATGCAACGTTTAATGGAGATACAGAAATGAAAATGTCTCATGGGCTCATGGGAAATTTCATTCCCCAAAGACTCCAGCTGTAGGCTTTGTTTTTCCTTTTCCTTATTTTTTATTTTTTTTCACAAACCATGTTAATGATAGTGAATGCACCACTGTGAAAATAATTGGGATTAGCAGTGGATAGGACTGTGTCCCAGTTTTGTACAGCTAAACATCAATATTGTTTGTAGAGGCCCAGTTGTGTCAGTGGAAGGAAGAATGACTGGTGAAATACCTTTAGTGAAGCTTAGCGGTGGTCATTACAGTGTCTGCTATGTAGTGTTAAAGTGTGTGTCAGACTGGACGGCTGCAGTCTGTCTGGCAGAGAGCTGCAGTCAGCGGGCTCCTCGCCGTCAGCCAGTCGGCCTGTGAGCAGGGGGCGTGCAGAGGCCTTTGATTGCAGCTCGGAGCCGTGTGGAGGTCTTTCCTCTGACCACAGAGACTCACAGCTTAGCTCCTCAGCTTACTCAGCAGCATCTCATATTACCCACCGACATACCAAGGTGGGTGAGCGGGATAAAACTCACCTTGTGTAACATTTAGTCAGATAAGAGGTGTGTGCAAGCAGAGCAGAATGATGATCCATGTGATTGGTTTATTACATTTTTTTCTTCTTGTTTCCTGTTGTGAGACCTGGTTGTGCTCTGTAAAGACAATTAGAAAGTAGATCCTACAAATGTTTTTCAAAAAAGGTTCATGTTGCTTCTGATATTTTTCCCCAATGTTATCTATAAAATATGGTATACCTATACTGATATTGAGAGATGTGATATATGGATATTGTTTATAAATTCAAGGATATTGATAGTAAAACAAACATTATTGTAATTTATGCTGCTATGGGTCTCTCAATCAAACCAAAAAAAGGCCTAGTTTGATGATGTCAGGAAGCAGCGTGTAAAGCGTTTGAGCTTTACAAGGAATGAGTCATTGTGATCCATGAGCCGCTTTGGCTAATGTAAGTTCACTATACTATATATACACTATACTAAATATATAACTTTAATCTTGTGGTTTGTTGATATTTTAATGCAGAAATGTTATATTATTTTATATTTAATAGTATTAGTTTGGGCTTATTGAAATTAATTCACAAAATGCACATAATACTGACTGTGAGTCAGAGTGCAAAGCAGCAGGACCTGTCCATGGTGCTGAACCAGCAGACCACACCAGTTGGCACACATTTAAACATCCACTCCTTATCTACAGTATCCCTCAACTTCAGGAAGACAAGGGTGCATGCCTTCACTTAACAACCCCCGCAAAGATGATTAAGGCTGGATGGGGATTCTTTGATGTACCGTGAGAGCCTTGGGAGCCCAGGACTCCAAATCAACCTGTCTCAAAGAATCACACAAACAAGCAATGCACATGCTACACTTCAGCCTTGGGCTTGTAATTTGTCTTCTGCCGTCCTGTTTCTTGTTGATTGGGGAATAGTTATGTAGATTATTGCTGGAAAAGTGGGTTAAAATGAATGTTGGACCAATGTGAGTGCCTTGGGTTTTAAATGAAGACAGTTTGGAGGCCAATCAGCTGTGTGTCTCTGTGTATGGTGGGGGACTTGTCCTTTCTTAGTTTTGTTTGTTTGTTTGTTTGTAGGCAGTGGATGTGGGGTGTTCATTGCCAGCATCCCATCTGGCCTTGCACTGTATGCTCCCATGTTAAGCTGTAATTACACCAGCATTTGGTCTGAGCTGCTATTGACCTCGTATCCCACAATGCAATTGTACATTTAACCATTTATCAGTGTAATGTGAGTTTTCTGTTCCATGTGTTTGACTGGAGATAAGACACCTGTCATCATTACCACCAGATCTCTTATCTCTTACATATGACACCATCTTGTTCAATTATCTGACAGAGAGAATATGTTTTTGGAGACGTGTCCTTAAACCTAAACTACAACACACTTGCCGATGTGTCCCTGGTCAAGACATGTAAGCCAAATGTTCTCCTGGTGATTGTAATAACAGCATAATTATTAGTAGGGATGATGTGTGAGTTATTAATACCAAAACTGTAGTTCACAGCAATGTGAGTGGTCCTCAAGACTAAAAAAGTGTTGTATGAATTCTGACCATAAGCTGAAAAAAGAGGCACATGTTTTCTGTCATTAAGTGATGTTGGATTGCGTGAAAACATTAGAATACTGACTCTACAGTACTCCCAAGAAATGAAAGCTCCACCGTGGTTCCATGTTCCATTTAACATGACTAACTGTTGTGCTGCGAATATGTCACTTCAAATTGTCTGGCACAAACGAGCCCTGACACAGAGGCAGCAGCGCAGAGTAAAATCAAGCCGCCACACCAAAACGTGATTATTTGTTCCTCTTCAAAGTGATGGGCCTCCTGTCAGGCTGAATGGCAACGCACAGAGTCCCAAGCATGCTGTTAATGGGCATATTTGTACGGGGGGAGGAGGAGGAGGAGGAGGAGGAGGAGGGATTTCTTTTTTTAGGACTAGATAATAAAGGTAGAGGGAGGAGGCGAGGGGGATGAGCTCATATATGCTGCAGACGTCAGGGAGGATGCTTTGTTTCACTGCTGGTGGCAGAATCGTCACTTTAAAAACAAAAATGTCACGATGTAGAGCTACAACCAGAACATTTCTGTATTTTCTGTACCGTTCTGCATTTTGTTGTAGCACATTTTTAAATTGAATTCTTTATATAGATTCCATTTTATCTGTTAGCGCAATCCAAATGTGTCTGTCTGTCTGTCTGTCTGTCTGTCTGTCGCTTCCCCTCTGTGGGAATCCCTACTGCAAAAACAAAGAATACTGTTTTTACGATAATCCTCTAAAACAGCTCGAAGCAATAGCTTTTTAGAAATGTTTGTCAAATAGGAGGAAATAGGACGTTTGGTGCAATTTCAGCAGAGGAATCCATTCATTGTGTGTTTGTGTGTGTGTACATTTTCAAATACATGAACAACAGGAGTTACCAGCGAAGTATTTGTTGGGATAGAGTTTGACATTATCAGTACTGCGATGGTAAGATGAAAACAGTGACGCACATAACTGTCACTAAGATTAAACATTGTCCCTTTTTGAGGATAACTAATTATAGTTAGTGGTCAAAACTGAAGTTAAATTGTCAAACCCTTTCACACAATCAGTAATAAATCTATGTGAATCACTTGATTACTTCCGCACAAAATGAACTATATATGTGCAAAAGACCGTATTCTATCATAAAATACTGATTTCTCTGAAAGAAAACCCTTTCAACGTTGAAGACAGAATGTTGTTAATATTTTACACTTCAGTGTGCTACGAGTGACGGTGTTTGCTTCCTGAGTGAGATGTGTTGCCAGTGTTGTGAAAGAATGAGTTTATGTTGAAACATTTATGATGTATTTTGTTGCTTTTGGAGATGAACAATTTAGCCGAGATGCGTGTTAGTAATGCAGACGATGTGAAGAGTTTTGAAAAAGTAGCTTCACTAATGACCAATGCTTGTTACTAGGCGTAATAATGAATAAAAATTGTCATTAATTCATAGTGGAGCTATTCATCTATGCATCACCTGAAAGCTTATTTTTTTAAACTAATATATGGCATGTATTAGTTCTCTTTTCATATTATTTACTTACTTCTACAATGTTAGTTCTATTCATGTCTCAACATCAATCTAAAACGTGAGATTAAACATAAACCGAACGGTTATATCTCAGTGTGAAATAAAACACATGGCAGGTTGAGTTCATGTCATGTGAGATGCAGTGTGTCACTGATAAAACTGATGGAAGCTGCTAAATCAAGCTGGTCACAGTGAAACAGTTTCCCATGTCCTCATCACTCACCTCCACGTCCTCCTTGTGTTTATTGCACCTGTGCATTTCTTCTTCTTCACTTCCTTTTCTCGTCTTCTGTTTCACTTTATAGTGTGTGCTCAGTGTAGACAGGATAATTCCTGTGACTCATCAGGGTTTGTAATATTATGAATATCATATCATATCGGATTAAAATAAGAGACGGCGATCCTCCTCCTCCTCACTTGTCGTCCTCAGTGTTGTCGCGTCTCTCCTTTCTTGCTCGTGGTGTCTCCTTCTGTGTTTATTCTCCTTCTTTCTGTCGCACTTATCTCACTCTTCCTCTGGGACATTATGGGGGTGGGTGGCAGGGTAATTAAATAGCACTCAGTGGTGAGAGAGGGGGAGCCAGGTGTGTGTGTGTGTGTGTGTTAGTGTGCGATGGGTAAGGCAAGGGTAGCCCCTTCTCCTCTAACATTTAAAATGTTTTCTCTCCATGTTTTAGTGATTTTAAAAGAGGAACATGACGTGATCGTGTCTGTCATCGTGCAGAGAAACACCACTGCCTCCTCATAATTCTGAATCCAAGTGTTTGAGTAACTCTTGTAAATTCTGGCACTGTGTCACTGGACCTTTTTAGCAAATAGATTACTGTCAGACAGAGAGACACGTGAACTACTACTACTGCTAATAATAATTCTAATTATTAATAGTAATAAAACTTCAGATGTCCACACTGACTCTTTTCTGCAGGACACACAGGGACCCGTATGGCACATGAAGGCATAATGTGGTTCACCTCACTTGTTTCCTCTAGTCTCTCCAATCCTTTCCTCCTGTTTTTTTTTCCTCGTTTCCCTCCTTCCTCGTACCCCGTCTCCTTCCCTAACCCTTTCTCGGTTCGTCTGTCTATATTTGTCATGTCGTGTTGTTCAGTTCATCCTCGGCTGTGGGAAAAGCTGCAATCAGATAACCGTTGATCAGACAATCCCAAGGATGAGCGAGTGAGGACAAGTCCTCATTTCAATGTCCTCTTTTTCTGCCCCACATATATACCGTATCCTCTCCTCTCCCCCCATTCTTCACCATATCCTTTGCATGCTCACAAAGTGGAAGTTACATCATACCAGTCATTCCCTCGCTCATCGGCTGGTGTGCCTGAGTTGTTCCAGCGCCTGCTTTTGTTACATAAAGTCAACACATTAAAGAACACGGCTTCCTGGCCTCTGGACATGCTGCAGAGTCATAATTAACAGATCAAATGTCAAATGTTCACTTAGAATTCCAGTCTGTGCCTGTGATGACCTGGTCTGCAGACAGACATGATTGAGAGGGGAGGAACGAGTGTGACATTTATGGTCACACTCGGGTTGTATCACTGCAGTGTTTGTGTGGACAGGATTTATTTTCCCAACAATGTTTCTGTGCTAAATTCAGAAATAAAACAGAATTAAATCAGATATTCAATTTGACTTTGTGGGTGCATTAACCCTAACTGTATACTTGACCATCATTTCTTTGTATGTATTTGCAGCAATAATGGGCAATAATTCAATAACACAATATATCACAACATAATTTTCTTCAATATTAATATATCAAACGTTCAATATACATTATATCAATATATAATATACACTGTGCAACCATAGTTTGAGACAGAACGTATAGTTTATATGAATTTGTTGCCTCAAATTTGTCCAATTCTTGTCATTGACATTTATTGATAATTATTGCTATTGCCTGTTGTTGGTGATATTGTCCAGTCCTAGATGAAGTCATTGCTCCGGTTCGGCCTCATGTATGTTTGACTTTTTTAGCCCCCGTTGTGTTTTATCTTTTCTCTTTGGCCTTTGACACTTCATGAGACATTGATTTTTAGTTATTTTACTTATTTTAATTTGAATAGAATTTATTGTTTTTTATTGTATGGCTGCTATTTCTTATTGTGTATCTAATTTTGAACCTTTTACTTATTATGCCTTTTATTTATTCCGTACAGCACTTTGGTCCATTGTGGTTTGTTTAAAGTGCTTAACAAATAAAGTTGGATTGGATTGGATTATCCGGATCATTCCAGGTTTATGATATCATTTACTGTTGAGTATCATGATAAAAAAAATGCTCACGGTTCTGATGCGCTTGCTGTCAGTGATGTCATTGTGAGCTGCAGTGTGTCGGGGCGGCGGCGGCGGCGATGGTGGCGGTGACGCCGCCTACACCTCGACACAAACCGCACATTCCTCACAAACAGCAGGCAGAAACCATGGAGACTGTGGCAATTCACTGAAAACCCTCCTCCTCCTCCTCCTCCTCCTCCTCCTCCTCTTCTCTCTCATCATGTTCTTTGTTTTTCTCAGATATTTCACCCTCTCTCAAACTGAAATATGCTGAGCTTAGCCATTGATTGGATTCTCCCTCAGACATTAGGCTTGTTGTGTTAAATTCTTATGAAAAGATATTCCTGAATGGTTTACATCTATGTAACCAGAAGCTAATTGTTGAATGGTTTTTAATCCAAAAATCAGCTAGCTTTTTGGAATTCTATTTTATTTTTTATTTTTCTTATACTGTTCACTCAAAAGATACTAGATATTTTGCAGGAAATGATCTCCCTATTCCTCTTACTATCAGCGCTGTCAAAGGGTCCACAGTATCCTTTAACTAAAACTTTTAATAACATCAAATGTCCACAAAGCCAGGTTCCTTTCCTTGCAAGAATATTTGCTCAAAGGCTGAAGGCCAACAGTCAACTAATTCAACTGTTCACAAATTACACAATAACAAGTAATCCTGCATTAATCATTTATATGCAGGCTCCTACACCTCTAGCATAGTTCTGCCAGGTGAATGTGTTCTTGTTGACCTTGACAAATGAGCCCTGTTAAGCCTTCAACTGTCAACGCTGAGCAAAAGCACAGGAAACAATTGGCCGTTGGGGGTGAAAGGAAAGGGGAAAGCTTTTGTCTTACAAAAAGGAGAAAACAAAAGAATGCATAGAGGGAAATGTGGTAATGGAGACGATATGAAGAAAGCTCTCAAGCCTGAGCACTGGCTGGGCATTTGTAAGGGTGATGTGTCAGGAGGAAAGGGACTGTGTATGAAAGAGCGAGCTAAAAATAGTTTCTGAAGACATCGTGTAGGGAGCTCAGGAATCACCTCTGCAGCCTCTGGCAGAAAGGCACATTTAGCATGTGTGTGTGTGTGTGTGTGTGTGTGAGAGAAAGTGGTGAATAAAAAGTGCTTTGCCTCCAGAGCATGTCTATTGGATGCATTTACAACCCCAGTGTGTGCATACTGTTTTATCACTTAACACTCTAAAATGTAAAAAAAAAGATTTTTTACATTTTTAAATTAGCAGAGTGATTAGTATGTGAGTGGATATGCATTGAAACGTTACTATGGAACTATTGCTCAGTAATGCTTGGTAATAGTAGTTGCATGGTCAGAGGCACAAACTCATGTTTCAGAGTCATATTAATCTCTCACAGAAGCTGCGCACTAACGGCACCTTTTCCAGTGAAATCAGCCGAGTGAGGCTGTGGGCTCAGCTGGGGCCAGAATTAGGGCTGAATGGTACAAGGAAACATTGTGAAATATTGAGATGGCGGTTTGCCTTGCGACAAATAAACAAATACTTAAGTAAACTATGTCCAGACCGTAAGTAGGATTTGCAGACACTGAAAATTGTCATTTCCAACATCATGGCCAAACAAATCTAGCACAAGGAACAATTTACATGTATTGCAATTCAAGCAGTATTTTCAATAGGAATATATCTTTCGTTATACTATTGATACTGTCAACCATATTTCCACACTTATTATTAGTACTACTATTATTGTCATTTGTTTACTGTAATACATGATCACATGCCATCATTATTTTCACAGCTGTGTACATTTGTACATGTGTCTGTGCATCCTGGATGAGGGATCCCTCCTCTGTCTTCCATTTCTTTTCCCTGTTAAGTGTTTTTTGGGGGGTATAAGTGAACTGAGGGTATATACGATTTGTGAATTAAAATGTATTTGATTTGACTGTGAGATGCTTGTTGTTTTTCAGTGCTGGACTCTCTGAGCTCCATCACTCTCTCTCACACACACTCTCTCTCTATCTCTGTGAGTTCTTTGTCATATCGATTGAAACTCCTCTGTAAGCTCTGTGGCTCAGATAGTTTGGTGTTGAATGAAAGTGTTATTTGTGTATGTGCCTGTGTGCGTGTGTGTTCTAGTGAGAGCATGGATTTTGTCAGTGTTGATCGTCACTTCATTGTCACTGACACCTTGTCGGGCTCAGTGACACTGTGAATACTGGACTCTGAGCAGCTGTTGGACCTTGGGGATCTGCAGTGTCAACACAGAACTGTACATGTATCACCAGCCTCTGAGTTTGGTGTGTGTACTTGTATTTGTTACCTCTTTAGGACCTTCCCTAAAGCGCAGTAGTCCTAATGGAGTGAGGAACTTAAGTTAAGTTTAGAACTAAGGTTTGAATTGTTAAGTGTAGGCATTAACTGGTGAGGGTTGGTGTTTGGGATAACGTTGTTTAGACTGGCCTAGTTAAATAGGTTTGCCCTAACCTGCTTTCTGATATCATGTATTTATAATGTTCTTTAGCTGATTTTGTTATGCAGCAGTAACATGACTGTGACTAAAGAGGAGGTAAGAGTTTGTCTGATTGACTCCAGCTGTTGTGAGTTTGTGACAGGAGAATGGTGATATCTGAAGCTGTGAGGTTTAAGCCTGATCTTGTTTATTTTTTGGCAAGCATAAAACCCCACAAGAAAAGATTTACTTTGATATTGAAATCAAATGTAATATGTTGGCTCTCTGATCTGTTTGGAGCTCTCCAAAACAACAAAAAAGTAAAAATGCTAATGATTTTTTCTTATTTCATCTCCTGTGAAGTTGAACTGCAACACTATTTTAAACATGTTTAACAACCTACCAAATACTGAAGGATTGGACAGATATTCTGAACGTCTCTGTCCGCCCCCTTCTTTCTTCGTCTCTTCCATGTCTCTATGCAGCCAATCAGAGCAGAGCAGCTGGCAGACAGGCAGTAAGCTTGTATTTGGGTCACAACAGCAGGATGCCAGCTCAGCTCGCTGAGCTACAGAGCTGCTCCAGGAGATGCAGACATGAGCCTGCTTACTGAGTCAAACACAACCAGATACTGGGAGGAAACTGGGAATTTCTCTCAGTGATGTGTAGTTTATTTGGATATGTTAAGAAGATTGGGCTTTGACTTTCAACTTGTTATTATGCAAACATATAGGTCTATTTTAAACAGCTTTTTTTTCTTTTGTTTTGGTTTCTCCCTCACGAGGGACTGCCAGTGTTATTTAAAAACAAATAGAACAGGAAAAATATACATATGATGCAAAGCGAACAGCAAGGTCTGGATCGATTTTGCCCCGACTATTTTAAGTGAAGAAATCCAAACAAGCACAACATTCTCCACTTACACAATCTACGGCTGTCACTTTTTCCAAAAATCAAATTCCAACAAATATTCTGTGACATGCTATTTTATTTGAAGATATTTGTTTTGAATTTGAACTACACATGGGCAAGATATACTTTATCATCCAAGATAATGTTGTGATTGTTGTTTTAGAGCTATTCAAATTAACATGACCAAGTCCACAGATTTGCTGAATGCGTGCAGCAGAAGCCCTCCATGCTGCAGCAGTGAGCAGGATTTAGTGTCACATGACCACTCGTGGGCCTGCATGATCACATGACCATGCTCACTAGCATCTTCTTAGCCACACAGGTTAACCACATGTAGTTGTGCTATCAGGGTAAAAACATAAAGACTCCGAATCTAAGTCTGTGAAATTGTTGTATATTATTTGCTCTAGCTTGTTTGTTTGAATGTTAACCCAGAGTTCCCATTGATCTGTAAGCAACTATTGAAAGATAGCGACTATTTATGGTTATCATCAAAATCCCAAGAAAAAATATTTTAGATTATTATTACATTAATTACATTACATGGGAATAATGTAATGTAATTATTATTACATTACATGTAATAATAATTAGATTACATTTTTTTTGCCCATACCCACCTCTAATTTCAATCTGAATGTCCAAATTTTAGATAAAAAAAACTGACAGCCCTAATTCCTGAAGCGCATTGCATTCCCATGAAAAAAAAAAAAAAATTCTTTTTTTTTTTCCAAATGAATGCATTGCGCTTCCATACCTAATACAGTCAGTGTAAGATACCTAAATACAGGTCTCCAGACTTTGAGTTGGTGCAGATGATTGTGTTAGTGGTTAGTGTGTAAAGACATGATGTAGAAAATCCTCGTTGAAACCACACCACAGCATGTTAATGCTACAACTTCTTTCCCCAAACGTGTCACGGTGGTGGAGTGGGAGACATTCTGATCACAGTCTTCATCATGATTCTGTTTGGTTTCTGGGTCATAGCTGTAGACTCAGCCCTTGCTGCCCCTTTAAAAAAGCTAAAAAAGTCCAAGGTGAAATCACAAGTGGTGACAAAAACATGTCAGGTCATGATGTTGTGACTAAAACACTGTCTTTAGTACCGACTCCAGCATACATTACTGTGCTACAGGACCAACACTAGAACTTTCTGACTGCACTATGTCTGTTGACCTTTGATATGTGGGAATATTAGATTGGATTATAATATTTTTAAAAGCCAAGATTATATGAAACTCATGAATAAATGTATTCTTCTGGTGCAGAGATGAGGTGTGAAAAGTAACGTTTTTTACTGCATACCCATGGCTTGTGTGTGATTACACACGTAACAGTGAAAGTGATGATAAAAGTAATTCCCTGCATATTGTATGATGCAGTCGTTTGGAATGATGACATGCACAGTTTCACCTGCAGCCTCCAGCAGGGCCTGACGTAAAGCTCCCGTTAACTTTGACAGACCCACGGATCCCCCCCCAGTGCTCAATATTATCATCTTTGTGTGTGTGTGTGTGTGTGTGTTGTTCAGGGAGTTGGAGGTCGCTCGTGTGTCATAGCTATATTAGTATCTGCTGTGCTTTTGTGAGCAAGACATCAGGGCTCATTAACAGCCGTGGCCTGACAGGCGAGCCAAGTCAGGTCGGAGTCATGTTGGAAATTAATTTGCACAGGAAATGTGTGTGGGGGGTGTGGGGGGATGTGTTTTTTGTGTGTATGTGTGTGCGTTTGTGCATATGTGTGGGTGAGGAACCGGGGCCGGCTGGCAGAGCTGAGCACAGACAGGCTCTCTGGAGACGGTGATAAAGCAGTCAGAGATTAATTGCAATGCTCCAACTTGAGGCCCTGAAAGTGGAAGTTACATGTGAAGTGGATTTATGTTCAATAAGTCAATCTGGTTTTCAAGAATTGTGCTTCACCTGTGCTTTTTAAACTAGAATATTTAATTAACTGATTATTACTGTGATTTTTGGCTGAGATTGGCTTTGGGTACAATAGGTTACATTTTTTGGGGGTGATTTTGTTTGCTGTTAGCTGGTTATTGTTTTTGTCAACACAACTGTGACACGAAATTAAACTTAATCTCAGGGTGACGTTCGCAAGGTCAAGGACAAAATATAAGGTGAATTGAAATAACAGCAATAGAGTGCAACAGAAAATTAGGGAATTTTCCAGCCATTGTTTGTCCTGTGTGGTTTCTGAACCAAACATTCAATATTTTGCAGTTGCTGAGCACAAGTGGGAGCAACTGTTGTGCTTAAGATCTGGCAGTCACGCTCATCACTCTCTCTGATCATCAGCCCTACGGCACCACATTTCATTCTTAGTTGGCTCAGTTTGCCGATGCAGAGCGGAGTGGGCAGGCTGGGGTGTAGGTTTTGATCATGTCCTGGATGTAGGCTGGATCGGATCCGTTTGTAGCATGGAACGTAAGCATTAGAGTCTTGAGGCGGATGCGAGCAGCTACAGGAAGCCAGTGAAGGGAGCGGAGGAGCGGTGTAGTGTGGGAGAATTTTGGTAAATTGAAGACCAGTCGAGCTGCTGCATTCTGGATGAGTTGCAGAGGTCGTATGGCACACGCAGGGAGACCAGCCAGAAGGGAGTTGCAGTAATCCAAGCGTGAGATGACTGGACCAGAACTTGTGCCGCCTTCTGGGTTAGAAGAGGCCGTATCCTTCTGATGTTGTGCAACATGTATCTGCAAGATCTAGCTGTTGCAGCAACGTTGGGAGTGAGGGAGAGATGGTCATCAAGTGTCACACCCAGGTTCCTTGCGGTATGAGAAGGAGTTACCACAGAGTTGTCGAGGGTGATGGTTAGATCTGTGGTGCGAGAGCCCTTTCCTGGGAGAAAAAGAAACTCAGTCTTGTCGAGACTGAGTTTCATGTGATGGTCGGACATCCACTGAGAGATGTCGGTCAGACAAGCGGAGATCCGTTCTGCTACATGTGTGTCGGAGCTGGGAAAAGAGACCATTTGCACCTAACTCTGCCATTATCTGTCATTAGAGAGCCATTATGGTATTAGTGCCTGTTGTCTGCTGTAACAGCAGAAGAGCTAAATATATTGCTTAATGACACTTAGACTGAATAAAAGGTTTTTTTGGCATTATTCATAACAAATTCCACAATAACCTTTCCGCATAATATAAGTCACAACTAAATATGTAAATCAGAGCAGTTGATAGTGAGAGTGGGAATTTCTATGATTCCACATACAGGTCCTTTCTGGTGGTGGATGTACAAACATAACATTGTATGTTCTGGACAAAGATCTATGATCCCAAAACACAATTATATGCAGATGAAACTTGACAATCATTTCTATTTTTCCATATTTTAGGTCAATTATAAGTGTTCTATATTATTTGACCCATTAACTCATTGGCTGCCAGCCATTTTCAGAGCAGTGATCAAATTGACGTCTATAGCAGTCAATGGCAGCCAACATGTTATATAGTTTACTGGTATTAACCCTTTAACACCGAGTGTATCACAGACGACACGTTTGCACAAGTGCACGTTGCATTGCAGTACTTACACTTCAGTTTGTGCTATCTGTAATTTCACTCAGTGTCTTTGTCACCACAGAGGAGAGAGTTGGAAACGCTTTCATAGTTTGCATTGTTTGGCCTGTTTTTACACATTGAGACAAAGACTCAACAAACTTTATTTTAAATACAAATGTTTATAAATTCTAATTTAACACGCCAAATCTGTTGTTTGTGTACAATTTAATACACTAGTTTAACATGCTCACAGGACATTTTCTGGCTCTTTTATGGTTAATATTAGCACAGGAAAAAAAAAGAAGTGTAGAAAGACATTTTGAGGATTTGGTGTTAAAGGTTTAACTGTGTTTGGCATTACATTAAAATACAGTCAGTTGTAAATTAAAACATGCCCTCATTCTTTTAATTTGTGAGTGCTGTAAAACAGTGCACCACACTTTGACTTCATTGAGAAAAAGGGGTCAGGAATGTAATTAGATTACAAGACTAGTATCTCAGGTTATTAAATGTAATTGACTTTCAGTGCGGTTAGAGTATTGGAGGAGGCCCTCCTGGAAGTAATCACCAGTGGGCCACAACAGGATATCAAATTATTCATAACATTCATTCACAGTGAAGAACATGAAAGGAAAATGAGAATTCAGGTGGAAGAACAGCCTGCTCTGCATAATTGAACACCACAGAAGGAGGGCTGACATATTTTAATTGAAAATCACCTGCTCATCAGTTGGGTTGAAACCACAGTGGCATCATGCTGACCACGAGTAGGAACAGGAAATGCGTTGTCCTACCTGTCTGTTCAGCCATTATTTTGCCACTATAAGGACATCTCTCTATCCTGATTTCAAGTATCAGATTTTTTTTTGTTTACTCCAATATTCACGGCGATATAAATAAATAAAAAACAAATCTTTAACATTTCACAGTGATTTGAGTGAAGGGATTTTGTTATGCCATGTTCTACAGTTCAACGCGTTTCCTCTCTCCTGACAGCAGTTGCTTTCCATTTGGTGATTATTAATCTTGGAAAAACCTCAAAACCCCTGAAACAGATTTTTAATTTTACTGTGCTGTCAACACACTATATTGTCGGAAGTGTCTCGCCAACTAGAATCTCTTCTCATCCTGCTCAGATCTGGTTTTGTCCCCTGCTCTCTCTCTCTCTCTCTCTCCCTCTTGTGGGTTGACGACTCTGTGTTTCTGCCTCCCCCTCGATCCTAAGAGTAACATAAAACTGAAACTATTGCTGTTCTGCTGTCATAGCAAGATTTCCTTCTGATGGCACAGGCTTGTGAGTAATGACCATTTAACTGATAACTGTGGAAAAGACTGTGACTGTGGAAGATGTAAAGTAAAGTAGCCTTTTGGCTCCTCTGGCATATTTACATTGATATGTTCATCAATATGCTTAATTAACTTTCAAATTCACATTAACACATGTTCTTTGCTGAAGTACTGTGTCGTGCACATTGCGGTGGGAAAATAGGCGAAGTAGACCAATATGTTTAAGGACCAAAACAAACCCAAACTGCCTTTTTTTTTACTGGGTTTGTAATCTTCTTTTCTCAGAAGTTGAGATTAAAAGTCTGCAGTGAATGCGAGAGTTAAATTTCAGTCCAGGCAGAGATGTGCTGGACCCCTCACAACATCACAGTGTTTATGTGTTCGTGGGTGGCCTTTGGCCTCCTCTTTAATAGCTCCCTCTGTGGGGAACTAAGTTGTGCACAGCAGGCTTTCGAAGGCGCTCGCAGACACTTTTTCTCTGACTTTATTACAGTCAGCAGCAGCAGAAACAGCAGAAGGAGCCGTACGGCTGCAACTCTCCATGTGTTCATGTCCTGCAAGTTATGCAGTATATTTGCATATTTAGATTTGAATATAATCATTTTTAAAATAAATGTATTCAAAAGCTATAACTTCACCCCCTGTGTTCGACAACAATATAAATGTCAAGGAAAGGACATTAAAAAAAAGACCAGAACTTTATAAGATACTAAAATGACGCAGTTTCTTGATGAGCTGTTGTGTTTGACTACATTAGTTATTTTACCTCAGCGTACGTAATAAAATAAATTACAAACCTGTTTCATATATCTCGTCTCTCTTCTGTTTACCCTCTCCCTCGTTCATTCCCTATTTATTATATTGGCCCCACCCCCATCATTCTTTTCATCTTTTATCCATTTAACTGTGAAAATGCACTTGTCATATGCACACGTATCCATATGTACACAACACACACATACCCTGTATATACAGTATACATGAATATATACTGTAGCATGTACATATTGTTATGCACACTGTTGTCTGTTTGTTTGAAAAACAATATTGTTTTACTCAGAGGAATTATCCAGCAATTTAGTGCCACTCTTCCACAAAGCTGCATGGTTAGAGACAGAATCAATGCATTAGAAACTTTAAGTCCCGTCTGTAGCTCCAAATTGATTTTAAAATGTAAAAAGACAAAAAAAGACAGTATTTTGAATATTGGACTCTTAATTAATGACTTACTTATTCATGTGCATTATCAAAGGCCCTTGCTGAGTGGATAGTTTACAGACAGTGGGGCATGTGGGGCATTTCCATCAGCTCTAAGGTTACATGTTGATGAAGTGAAGCAAATTAAACACCTGCATTAACATACATTTTAAGCAGTCACATTGATTTGTGTCTGCTTCATGACCTGAACATCGAGTGTTTTACTTCACAATACTCTCTGTCTTTCTGTCTCCTCCTCTGGAGCCTTGACCTGCTTTCTTGGCCTCCCTCTTCTTCTTCTCCTCCCCCTCTTCCTACATGCTGATGAAATAGAAAAGAGTAGTAAAAAAAAAGAAGAAGCGGGAGCTGTTTTTATTAATTACCCTGTTAAAGATTAAAAGTGGAGCTGTTTTTTGTCAAGATTTTGAAAAAAAATGAATGAGGAAGGTGAATCATATTGAATAGGATTCATACTGTCGGGAAAGGGTGAGCAGTGGGGAGTGTAATGATGGAGGAGGGGAGACTAACCTTGACATAGTTACTGTGTGTGTGTGTGTGTTGATCAAAGAGCAAATTGAAATTAGCGCAAAGGTCCAAAGAGAAAAATAGACTGGGTTAACTGTCGTTGAAACTGTGCTAAACCAAGCTTGTGTTATTTTCATCTGTTGCCTGGTAGAACTCTGTCCTCACAGCTAACCATTGGTCTCTTCTTTCCTGCTCTCTCCTCATGCTCTCTGCTGATTGGACGGCTGCCTCCCTCTCTCAACATGGCAATGTGAAAATTAGGTAAGCACCTCTCGTGTCCTCCTTGTCTCTTTTCATAGTGTTCAGTTGTTCCTCTCACATGAAGCTCTGTAATGAGCCGAGTTTTATGAACATGGGTCCCTGGGAAATTCGACATATCCCTAATCAAATTATTATTTTCTTGAGAAATTGTTGTGTGAAACTCTTGTTTTATGCTGGTATGTTATGGTTATAACAGACCAACATATTCTTCCACAGCGTTTCCTTTAGGATGTAGTTGTTGTTAAATCTATATTTATTTATGAATTAAATATAGCATAGAAACAAAATGCAGTGACATTGCTTCACTGGTTAGATAATCAATAGATAACAGAGATGAAGGTAATGTTATTACTGTGCCATGCTTGGGTTCATCAATAGAAAAAGATGCCAATGTTATCTACCTAACTTGCAAACCCAGACACTTTGGCACTGTCTTCTCAGTGCTGAATATCACGCTTTTTCTTATAATAATTTGATATAGGCTGCACACACTGAACACGGAGAACAAGGGCAGATAGATCAGCTGTCGTGTGTGTGTGTGTGTGTAAAGGGAGAGAGAGAGAGAGAGAGAGAACACTGCACGGGCAGGGAGATGAATGAACAGAACAACACACTGAACAAAAATCATTTTGTGGCAGTCAGTGTTTAGGAAGCTCTGAATTCCATCAGTTCATGTTGCCACTGACAATCACAGGAACCCTGTGCATAAAGATCACTTTAGTCTCACACACTCACACACACACCAATCACAAGAAAAGGGGAGGCCATTAAGTCTCTGAAAGTGATATTTATATTTTGTGTGCACAAAATGTGTACAAACATTATTACATTACACACTAACATGTGTCATTGTTGTAAAGGGGAGTTGGTGTGTGTTTTGAGTGGTCCCTACTGCATCAGTAGTTCAACAGGAGTATGAATGTGTGTATGTGTGTGTGTGTGTACGCGTCAGAACACACCAGGAAGAGAAACGCAGCAGATCAGCTGTGACATCCGACCACTTAGTCCACCTTGTGTCGTGTTCAACGGGACCTGTGTTGTTGTCATGGAAGTCTTTTTAGATGACATCATGTATGAGCTATTCAGAATAAAATATTCTCTATTTGACTCCTGTTTATTACAACAATAGTCTGGGTCTGTCTGGAGTTAGAGGTCTTACAGTAACAGGTCCTCTCTTTTCAAACTATCCAAGACCAGATCATCTCATGGGTCTAAACAGGTCAGTTCAGGCAACAAGTGCAAGTGAACCCTCACAGCTCTGGTCAAGTGGTTTAGCACGAGCATCATCATAAGTGCAAGAAAAACAGCACTGGAGAAGTATTGGTTTTGTTGCAGTTGCTTAGTAGCAGCAGCATCTCTCTCTCTTGTTGGTTATTAGACAATACTGTATATTAAATTGTGGTTGGCTTTGTGTGGTTTTAAAAATCCCCCTTGCTGAAGAAAAAAGAAAAGACACAGCTGCTCAGTCAGACCGTGATCATTTCAAATCCAATCATTCTTCACGGGTCTGGAACGCCGAGTGGGACAGCCTCACAGCGTTTTGATGCTTAATTCATGGTATTAAATCAATGTTCAGGCTCATTTCTGTCTATGTGATCTCATTAGCTTCAGCCTATGACCACGTATCTCTCAACCTTGCTGGTAAACCAGAAGCAGCAGTTAATCAATGTTACAGAGATCTTGACTCAGATGATGAGTTTGATCAAAGGAGGGTGAAATCAAATGACCAAGATCTTGGTGGGCGATTACAGTGCTGATTTCTGTCCTAATCAGTGTCTTTTTGCTTGATGTGAGGGCAGGGAATGAAGTATATATGTAATCTCTGTGTGTGGAGCTGTTATTGAAATGATGAAAATGCCTTTGTGTGTTGTATCATGTATTGTTGTGTTTTTTAAAGTACTTACGTATATTAACATCAACAACAAGAACACTGCTATAGACTGGACTGTACTGTGCTTGGCGCCTACTTTAATGTGCCTAGACCTGTTGAGGTCAGACAGAAAGTAGATTCAATGCAAGGTGAGTGACTTAATGTAGGTAATTTATTTTAATTAAGCATTTATATCACTGTTTGTTCCTGCCAGTGTGGCAGATATTATTTATAGAAGCTAAGTACATTCAACCAATCCAGTCCAGTTTTTTTTCATCAATTTAAATATGTTTGAGGTGGAAATACAAACCATACAAATTCAATTTTGCACTTGGCAAAAAGAGATTGCAGCACCTACCTTGTAACCTAAATGTTTTTTTCTGCCTCAACATCACTTCATGAAAGTATTATTGGCAGATTATACCTCACCTAGTCCTTCTTACTTTTTGGAATACCCTTAAATGACCAATACATACCCATGAAATGTACATTTCCACTTGCCAAAAGGTGATTGCAGCTCCCTTAAGGTTTTTTTCTGGCTTAAAATCACTTGGTTGGAGATTGACAACCCCATAATCCACCACTTTCACTTGCACCACTTGGGGGGGAAAGAACTTTTAGTATTTTTGAAACAAAAATACAGTCTTTTATTTTTGATACATTTGCTTGATACGTTTGCTGCTATATTTGTAGTTTGTTGTTATTCATTTATTAGTTTGGTATTTGGTATATTATTTTAGAACAATGTGGATGTATCTGTGTAAGAGTGTCCCTGCTCTTTTCCTTTCTTTTTGAGTCTGTAATGTGAATGAAAATGATTTTCTCCGTCTCTGTGATGAGATGTAAGTAGGCCAGAGCTCAGTTTTGGTTGGTGCATGGTCTGATTCAAATGCGATAGGCGTTGGGCACATCAGTCATGTTGGACAGCTGTAGACGACTCCTTGACAGCCCTAAAGACTCCCATCAGGGTCTCACTGAGCTCCACACCTGTCTGTTGAGTGATGTTTTCTTCTTTGCCCTATTTCTCTTTAAGTCAAGGTATGGAGTGAGAAATGAGAGAGTTGGTGTTTCATTGTGAAACATGATTTGAGAGAATAAGAAACAAAATTTGGTTTATTAAGCCAAATAGCTCTCCAGTCAATTTCCCCCCATCTGTTAGGCTCAGTGAGGTGAATCTCCTCAGGGAGCCGTTCTAATCTCATAAATCTCCTGCTGCCTATATTGTAAGCTTATGAACTACAGTATATCTGTCATCCACTAATCACAGGGTTTGTGGATTGCAAGTGCCATTTAGAAGGGACCACTATTTCTCCCACTGGTTGGGCTGCTGCCATGCATGGAATCTCATTTGAGTGTTGTTGGTGAGTGTGACCTGCAGTTACAGGATCCCTGCACCCTCCTCAAAGCCCTGAATAAAAGGATTTCTGCACATTAAAAACACTGAACAGTCTTTAAAAAAAGCTGTCTCCTGAGCTGATAATGCTCTCCTTCTTCATAGTATTAAAGTAGATTTAATCTATGTCATTTAGTCCGGTTTACAAGATCATCATTGATTTATTCAGGTAAGTAAGGAGCTCTGATATCAAAGTGAGCTCTGAGTAAAGCTCCTATGTGGAAAAGGAGTTGAGGTGCTTAATGTACATTCCTTTTTATTTAGAGCATATCCAACAAGTAGGAGGCCGTAGGGGAAACACACTGGAGAAACCACAGTATGTGTCTGACACTGGAATATTTTATAATTTGCGGAATATTTGGTTCTGGAGAAGAGTGCCTGGATTACTTAATTTGAGCTGCTGCCACCACCACTGAGAACCATACCTGGTTGGATGGATGGATGGATGGAACGATGAGTTATCTTCATTTTTTTTTCTTTGCAAATATTACCAGAGCCTTTATTTGTTTTCTCACAATCACTATCCAGTGTTATGTCTATTTACTGCATAAGTATCGTAAGACGTTTACTTTTATCCGGTCATATCTCAGTCTTTGTACAGGGATGTTACTGTATAACACAACCTGTGACTAAACCTGAAGAGTTTTATGTTGTCCAAGTACAAGTCAAGTGGAAGTGGTCATTTCAACCATAATATACTGTACATAGTGAAGTGAAACAGCGTTTCAGCAGGATCAGTTGGTGCTACATTCAACAGTGTAGAACACTGGAGACAAACAATGCAAGACAACACATTCAGTGCAGACAGACACATTCAGTGCAGACAGACATATTCAGTGCAGGAAGTTGTTACAGAGTGCTAGTATCTATAAGTAAGTGAGGTAGTTGAGAGTAAAAATACCAAAAAAAATAGCAGCAGAGTGTAAAAGTGCAGTGTGCAATGTGCAAGGACGCGTCATATTTTGTTTAGTAGTCTGACAGCTTGGGGAAAGAAAATATTCCCTATTATATACTAGAAGTGCAGGCAGTTATACTGCGGTACCTTCTTCCTGATGGCATTAGGGAGAAAAGTACATGGGAGGGGATGTGTGGTGTCTTTCGTAATGCTTGTGGCCTTGCACAGGCAGCGAGTATTGTAGATGTCAGAGAGGGAAGGAAGAGAGATCCCAGTGATCTTTCTTTTCCGCCATCCTCACAATCTCCGCGGCAGGGTCTTTCGGTGTGCAGCAGTGCAGTTGCCAAACCATGCTGTGATGGCGCTGCTGAGGATGCTCTCAGTAGTCCCTCTGTCGAACGTAATTATTATGGGAGAGGGGAGATGGGCTTTCCATAGTTAACGCAGGAAGGGCAGGTGCTGTTGGTCTTTCTTTGTGATGTGGGCGGTGCTTAGAGTGCATGTAAGCTTTGGGCTCTGGACCATCTCTGACTGAAGATCATTGATGCACAGTGGAGAGTGGTTCTGTCTACAGTCTCCAATAGTTAAGGAATATATCACAAAGTCAAAAAACAAGCGTGTGACTGCTAAAGATCACCCAAATAACCCAAACAACACTGACCCACCAACACTGATCACCATGCAAGCTGTTTTTTTGCATTATCTGTGGAGAAAATTCTTCATCCACATCGTAGTTACCCAAATGTTTTGGGTACACAACAGACAGCCAACTTCCGTGCCACATTCAGTCTTTTCAGGGTTTTTGACACATTTTTCTCTTTTCACGAGACACTTGTCATTTTACTGGAGAAAGTTTTTCCTTTACTTAGTTTCCAGGAAACTTCCTATCCATTGTTCTCCCTCAGCATCCATCAACAGAGCTGACATGTCATTCTTGGAGCACCGAAGGACTAAAAAGTAAAGTAGCAGCTGTTATTTTTGAAATGACAGAATTCTAGACGCTTGATAGGAAACAACCTTGTCCATCAGCTCTGTGAGTTTAAGGCAGCAGCATCCCAGTTGATGCACCCATAGGGACATCAGCTGCTTTGTGAACCAACAAACTGTCAATAGTGAAAGAGTTTGCCACAGTGGATTCCTTTTATAGTGGATTTTGGTAGCCATGATGATTTTTTATGGTCTGTCTCTGTGTGGTGATGTGTTTCCTCTTGTTGTCCGTGTCATATTTCTATCTAAAGCCAAAAGACATGCAGGTGAAAAAAGGCCAAGCAAAGCAAAAATAATTGCACTCTGTGTTTCAAAAAAAATGAATTAAAATGAGTGAAATAAAGAACAGAGAAGCAGCAACACAGCAAAATATAGTTCTCTAAATTATTAAAATGCTCTGGCAAAAAAAGAACTGCCCTCAGCTCTGAGTTATAAGAATTTGATCCACTCTGGCGACCCCTAAATGGAGACGCAGAAGAGCTGTAGCAGACTTGCAGTTTCTTCTGGGAGGTTGTTCCAGATATATGGCTTGTAAAACTGAATGTTACTCTTCAGTTTCTAGCTTTGACTCCCACACAACCTGAGGGATGGAACATGTTCATAATGTAATGGAAAATAAGTTTATTTTGGCCTCAAACTGCTCAGCGCTTTGTTAACCAACAGCAGTATTAAAGTTACTCATTGGATAATCCCCTGTTGAATAGCATTTTTGCTTGAAATCCCCTTTTCTATTGGTGACCTTGTTAAGATGACAACGCTGTTGTCACCGTGTAATACACTGTGGGCCCACCACAGACACACAATAAAAATATATTATTATTATTATTATTATTATTATTATTATTATTATTATTATTATTATTATTATTATCATTATTATTATTATTATTATTATTGTTATTATGTAGCCAACTGGCTCTGCTAATTCATTAAACCCCTCAGGGAGTTGTTGCTCCTGTAGTTATTTCTTCAACATAATTATGAGTTGGTGTGTTGGTTCTAATTAGCCATTACAAAGGAAAAGGAGCTTAAGATAATGTTTAAAGAACGTATGCATTGTTACATTGTTGAACCTTTAATGTAGGAGACGGGAGTTTATTGGACCTGAATTTTCTCTTTACTTTTTTACTCATTTTTTATGTTAACAATAATAAAAATGGATACAGAAAAAGTTTCAACCTCATAAGAAATCAAAAGCTCAGAGGCACATGACTCCATTCAGAGCCAGTATGTATCATGTATTCACATCTCACTTGAAGCCAAATGTAGAGCTGCTTAATTACCCCCAAAAATGTGCATTTTCACAAGGGATTTTATACGAGGTTTGTCTGATTGGATATTTCCCAAAGCAATGCACTCTGGGTTTTGAAGTGTTTGACTTATTTGAGCTGATAGTTAGCAGCTTAAGTGGAATTAATCAGAAGCTTAATTGCTGATTTGGAAAGTAATTTTTTTCAGCCCAAAAGCACAGAGATGGAGCAGAGGAAGTTCAAAGTCAGGACACTCTCAAGTGCAGGAGGCCTTAAAAATGACTTCATTGATAAGAGAGGGGAATTAATTGAGGCAACAGAAATCAAGAACAAATCGTACTCACAATATTTTAATTTCTATTTAGAATTCTTTGTAAATGTTTATCCATCCGCAGGGTGCACTGCTCACTGATGCTCATCTGTTTTCACCTGTCAGTGAAACAGGTGCAGTTGTTGTTCTGCATTTTAGTTCAGGAGAGATTTCTAAACAGATGTTCATCTAATCTGTTTTTGATGTTTTTGTTTTATTTTAAAAGAGATTCTGTTGTAATATCAGTCAGTAAATGAACAGTTTTGAAAAATTATTTTTTTTTTTTTTAAAGGAAACTGTATGTTAGACAATTGTCAGATAGGTACAACAGAAAAAAGCCACCTCCAAACCAGAGATTGACAAAAAAAAAAAAAAAAAGGGTATTTGATTTAAAAGACAGTTCGGGCTCTGGTTGAGAATATACATGTTAATCCGAAACTAGCTGCTGAAGACATGCTTTATTTTCATTTGTTTACTCCTGACCTCAGTTTGCCACTCCCATTGTGATTAATAAGATATGACGAAAGTATTAATAAGACGGGGTAAACAAATGCAATTGTGGTGCAAAGCAGCAATATAATAATTACGTGGTAACAGTGTCATTTTATTTCTGCCATAATTGAAGATGCTCCTCATTCATTTCTGCATGTTATATATTGGCAACATTGCCTCTGGAGCAACACTAATTAGGTGAGAGGGTCACTTTCCTGGATCCTCATTTGTCTCTAACATAACATACTTTAATATACGTCATTGTTCCGTTATTATATAATGCACTAACTGAGGTGATCCGGATGACATGTGTGAAAGCTTTCATTCGCTCATCCATGCCGAGTTATTTTAGAAACACAGCACAGTGGATGTTTGTTAGTGTGAAAATGTCAGACTATTACTTTAGGACCTTGTTGTAACTGGGAAGTGCAACAAATTGTACCGTTATTATTGTTATTATAATTATTATTATTATTTAATTCTGGACTGGATCAGAAGCACAAAAGCTGTCCGTTCGGACACAACTGTTCCACATTTTCCTGTTCGCTGAGTAATTGCGAGAGAGAAGCTGTGTGAATGTGCTCTTAGTGGAGATTTGTCACTCTTATAGCCGTCACTGGGCCTATGGAGCAGGAACATTGATGGAAACAGGACTGTGCCGTAATCAGTGTATTTCATTTTTTTTTATATGGCATTATGAACTAAAAAGCTAAAAGAAATGTATGGATAAATGGAGGCACAAGTAAAAGTATAAAGTGTAGACACATCATTACATGCTACTTGTGAATGCCTGCATAGCTGTAGCTGGTTATCTGTGTGGAGAGTAAAAACTTTGTTAACACATTATGGATTATTAAAACATGACATAAGGGAGAGTTAGTTTGAGTCCACCTGACAAGTCGCGTCCTCTTTTAGCTCAGCTTCATTTCCATCCACTTCATGATCTTTGTCTGCATCCATCTTCTTCATCAGACCCTCAGCTCCACTTGTAACACATACGGGTTCACATGTCACACCTCCATACAGAGCAGCCTTTATGGGCCTTTTGAGGCTGGTGTTGTTATAAGCAGTCACAGCCTTCTTCAAGCTGCTCTGACAAGATCAATGAGAGCTGGTAAATGTCACCCAAGATGCTTTTTTTGTTTCTAAATGGAGACATAAAAGAGCCCCCAGACTGCCATATTGGCCCAAACACCCGCACTGTGCACAGCTCTGCTTGTTTCCTCTGTGAAAGAAATTGCCACAGGGAAATCACCTTTCAAATAGTGAGACACTCATCTTCTGTGAAATATATATGCAGCTTACAGTAATGAAGATCTGCATATGTGCAGTGGCATTTCATGGACCTTCACTACAAAGTAAACCATACTCCCCTGGTGTCAGAGCTTTGATAGAGATGGATGGAGACATTGTGGCTCTAATAAGATAAAGCTATTGCATGTTGACATTTCTGTTAGAGGGATAACGTCGCTTCAGGAGAGCTCACAAAAATACAACAAAAAGAGGCTTCGGGAATTACAGAATGCATGTTAAAATTTGTTCACCAGGTCTGATATTCTGTAATTTTACAAATATACAGCGTTACATCGTAAACAACAAGCATTCTGATTGGCCAGATGTGAAACGTGATAATGAACCTTGTTGCAAGACTTTTGATCGATGATTGTTTAATTTTGGTGCCACCATCTGCTTCACTTTACCCAGTGGGGTTGTTTTTTTTAAGTGTTAGCAGTAGTTAGAGATGGAACGTCTTAAAAAAAATATCTGCTGTAATTTGTTACAGTTCATCACCAGTGGGAAACATTTGCTTCACTCCTTTAGCCTCAACAGACAGGGCCAGAATCTGTCAGGAGGATCTGGGGTAAAGAGACCTGGAGCAGCTGTGATTAAAACAGTTAATTCACCTGCAGCAACTAATGTTTGGACAGCTGACATGTCTTCATGAAAAACTAAATGAAAAAACATCAGAAATGATTGCATTAGAGAAGGTGTGATTAAAAGTTCCAAGGCTTTGTCCATAATAGCCCCACATTGCTGTGATACACATCGATGTGTTCCTGCCATGAGACACATTATTGACCTTAGGGAAATTTAGGAAATACTCTCGCAATGCTTCAATGTTCTGCTCTGTGAATATGTCAAGCACCATCTGTGACTCACACCACCAGATTTCATCCACCGTGTCAAACTCCTCCTTTTTAGAGGAAATTTCATTTTGAGGAAAAGATGTTCGCTCTCACACACACACAACCAGAAATGCACTGTTTATGCTCGCATACACAAGTCAAACACAAAAACAAGTGAAGTGCTCTCAAACATAGAACCAAAGAAAAGTTATAAGCTTGTGAAAATGCTCTCAGGCTTCCAAATAAAACTCTGAAATTCTCAATCATTCAACACAAAATGACTGAAAACACATTCAAGTATAATGTTGTTGTGTTGGGTTCCAAGAAATGCTGGTGGCATCTCAAACCTGATAGATGTCATTTTTCAATTCTTTGTTGTATATTGATCACCAAACAAACCAGGTACAATAATAATGTAAGTTTCCTGTGCCTCTGTAGGATTAGGCAAACACTATACCCATGACATGTTGTGGAGGAGTGAGGCATTACAGAGAAAGAAGCCATTATAATGATTGTAATGATCCACTCATGGGGATGGATACGGGATTCTTCTTTTCAAAGGAAGAGCATCATTTCTGAAGAAATAATGCAGATGATGAAAAAGAGTGCAAATCCTGATTTTATGAATCAAAAAAACTGTTCAGTTGTTGTATATAGTGCTTTTCTGGTCTTGAAGACTGCTCAAAACTGCTTTACACTACAGTTTTGCCATTCACCCATTCACTCGCACATTTTACTTTCTTACCCATTCATACATATGCGGTTAAGTGTCTTGCCCAAGGACACATCGGCATGTGGACTAGCAGAGCCGGGTATCAAACCCACAACGTTTGAGTCGCTCTACCACTGAGCTACCATCGCCCCTAGTAACCTATCTGTCAGAACATACAGCCCTAAGATTACAGTCCTCTGCCCTTTTCATGCTATCGCTCCTATCAATTAACACTCCAATAACACTTCACATTTAAAGTGACAATGTGATTTCTTTGTGTTTCAGGTCTGGTGAAACTTGGCATCCACTGTGTCACATGTCAGAAAGTCGCCATAAAGATTGTCAACAGAGAAAAGCTCAGTGAGTCTGTTCTTATGAAGGTAAGGCAATTTCCTGTTAATACAGTTCACACATGTCTTTACACCTTCAGGGTGAAAAAAGCACTGGATTGACTGAAAAATCTGTAGCATCGTGTGTGTGTGTGTGTGTGTGTGTGTGAATGCTTGACTGATTCAGTTTGTGTTCAAATGACAAACTGAATGGTGAAGGACTTCTCCCATTTAAACAATGGAGATCTGAATCAAGGTCTCTTTTTGCTTTTTAATTATAACACACTCATTCTTTATATTCAAGAATAAATGAGAGCGCACGCAAGAGCTTCAAGATGATAATATTCACTACAGCATCTCGTCCGAATGTTTCCAGCCTACAGAATAATCTGACAAATTTGCACCCATATTTGTTTTCCACACCTTGACAAGCAGGCTAATGCAGTGCAGGTAGAACTGAAGACAAGATCAGTGCTTGCTTATTATTCCCACTCTCCACCTTCAGCTGTATGCAGCTAAAACTGGCAGGCATGAGTCACACATGCCGTGAGACGACTTTCAGTGAGGCTGACTCATGTTCAGCTCTCAGTAGACTGGAGGTTGTTTGTGCGTTTGTCACCTCTACCGGTCCTTGCCAGGTAGTCCTCGTGGAGACCAAAACCTGGTCCAAATAAGGCAGTTTGGTTAAGCTTAGGGCTACAGTATGAATTGTGGTTAGGTTAAGGTTAGGATTAGTCATTAAATGGTTCTGGTTAGGTAGAATGCTTTGTTTCGACTGTCCAAATGAATGGAAGCCAATGCAGGGTCCTGAGAATAGTATTATTAGTAGTAGTAATAGTAATATTATGTGTGTGTGTGTTCTTATATTTGTTAACTATTCAGGACCAGTGACCATCTTAACCTAACAGAATTGTGGTTAGGTTAAGATTGAGGTTGGGGATTAACGGTGGATATGGTTAAAGTTTTAAAATGGATAGAGATATGAGAATGTGTGAGAGTGTGTGTGTGTGTGTGTTGTTGGGAGGGAAAGGGATGTCCCAGCAACTCCGATCTTTTCTGCCTCAATCTTATTTTAGAAGGTGCTGGGGCCCTGCTGTTGTCATGGCAACGGGGAGCTTTTGGCGTGATTCATGGCTGTTCTCACACAATGAAGTATGAACATCCACCCTAATATATATATATATATACATATATAACAATATATATTGTGTATATACAGTATATATATATATATATATATATGTATATGTATATGTATACATATATGTATAAAGATGTCATATTCTGAGCTTTAAGAATTTATTTTTTGTGAATCAGTGGAGACCAAACCTCGTATTGTCGTCCATTAGAAATTTCCATTCGAAGCTGCTGCTCTCGACCTTTGCTTTGTGGTGGCGTGCACGCTGGCCCTCCTTTCATCCCTCTTTTCCTACAAGCGTTCCTATATGTATGTATAAGACATGGAGATTCCTGGTGAGATGAGCAGCCTGACATTTACAACATGACATGATAGATCAGCACCTTACATGGGTGTTGGCATCACCTCGCCTCGCCCACACAGATGTCAGACCTGGCATTTACAGCGGGATCTCTTTGCTGCTAATGGAGAGGAAACACAGGGGAAGAAGGATCCTGAGCTGTGAGAATGATAGAGACAGATAAAGAAAAGTTGTACGGCTCAGTCAACCCAGCTCCTTATCAGGAGAGAGGAAAAACTGCAGCACATGCACACTCATACCTGAAAGTCCCAACCAACATTTATGGCTTTTTGTTACCTTTGATCGGGTAAGTTTTAGCTCTACATTGAAATTTTACTTTAAAAAAACAAAAACATGTGACATGGAGTACTTTCTGCAGGACCTGCATCTACCCTTTGTTGGTTTAAAGACGAAAGTCAACTGAGGATGGAGTTTTAAAAGCAATATAATTTATTTTACAGGGACAGTGCATATTGGGCAAATTTTCATCTGTAGTCCCAACAATAGTCTGAATCATGTAAATGCCAATAGCCAATTACTTAGCCGATAGCCTCTACCCTCCAGGGGGAAAAAAAAACTGAAATGAAAAAATGTCATTCTATTATTCCAAAGATATATACTACTAATTACAATATTAAAAAGAGAACAACTGAACCATTTTGTATGAATGATCAATTTATTATTAGTAGTATTTCCATTTGTTACAACATGGTGGCAGTAGAAGCAGGCATTTGGTTAGTGGACTGTTTGCAGAAGAAACTCAAATTATGATGTTCATTGAATGCACCTCTAAGATAAACACCCATGTATAAGGGAATAAAGTATTTCATAATAATAATGTGAATATTTTATGTATTGGTTTAATAAAGTGAAGGGAGCAGACAGATTAAATAAATCAATTAAAGTAGCATAAGGCTACTTGAAAATACTAGACATATAGACATTATATACCATTATAATCCCTAAATATAGCAACGCACCAATATTGAAACTCTGAGCACACACCTCCACCCAACAGACTCCAGAAATCACTAAATAAAAATCAAGTATGTGGTAAATGATCTGGATCTGCCCCAGAATGGTTTTCAGAGGAAATCCACAATGACAGCATTAAGAACAAGGTGTAGTCGTACAAGATGTAAGTAGACAACCTGCATTCAACTGTGTGTGTGTGTTTGTACACACGTGTGTGTGTGTTTGTGCACGCGTGTGTGTGTGTGTGTGTGTGTGTGTGTGTGTGTGTGTGTGTGTGTGTGTGTGATTAAATCCCTGTTTCCAGTGAGCAGCAGATCGTGTCTCTGAGCTCCATAGGTCAAACTCGATGCTCTCATGCCTGAACAGACTCATTTCATCTTCTCAAGTGACTGGTTGTGTTAATGGTGTCAATACTGACTCTACCCTGTGTGTGTGTGTGTGTGTGTGTGTGTGTGTGTGTGTGTGTGTGTGTGTGTGTGTGTGTGCACGCACGTGTGTGTATACTTTGTGTTGTAGACTTTGAAAACATATTTTGATTCCTATCTTTGTGAGGACATTTTGGTTGGTTCTCACAAATGTAAAAGACTTTGTTTTAGGGTTAGGTTTACAAATGGGTTTAACTTAAGTCAAAGGTTAGAGTTTGGCATTTATTTTGATGTTAAATGTTTGTGTTCGGCTCAATGGAATGCTTTAAACGGGTCTGTGAGCTGTGCTTCACACCTCAAACTGATGTTTACCAAACAATGATCTTGCTTTAAGAAAGGAAATTAGTAACTTAAAATATATATTTTTTTAAAGAAATTTACCAAACATGCAACGAACAAATGTGTTTCTCTTGAAGACAGTATCTGTTGTATAAGAATATTGGTTGTCGGTACTATGTGTGTGCAACAGCCGAGTTTAAATGTAACTTCTTTTAAAATCATATTTTGCTTCTGATTTTGTGAAGGAGATGTCAAAGCCATGCACACCTTAGAATGCTCCTAAGGGCTAACTCATACTGTCCACGTCTGCAAGTCTACAACGTTCCTCTATGGTCTGCATGATGTAAATGTCATCATCTGCCAATGTATACACAGCCCGAATGACGTACTTTCTGTGAACACGGAAATTATGGAGAGGGCCTAACGCTTGCCAAGTCCTGTGTTGTGTCGACATCACCTTGTGCCAACATTCTCATAATTCAAATATTAAAAGCACTGGTGCCAGATAGCTCACGTGGTTGAGTTTGCACATCAGGGGGACAAAGGCCCCCTGCAGCAACCCAGGTTTGATTCCACCTTTGCTGCATGTGATCCTCTCTCTCCCCCGTTTCACATTACTATGTCGCAACTTTCATCAAGCTGTCACTCTATTGAAAGCTGTTGTCACTGCTGCTGCCCTTCTTTGTGATATAGGGGTAATAGAGAAAACGACAGATAAGTGAAGGAACACTGATTACAGTCCATCACAGAAGAAGAGCATCTGCCCTCCTACTATGATTTACCACTGACCTTAAAAAGCTCATGGCCACATCAGCCTGTGTGCGGACTTCATCTCACTTGTCATCTGATGTACAGTATATACATCAGATATATATATATATATATGTGTGTTTGTGTAAGTGGGACAACGGACAGACAGCAGCAGGAAGAGTGGAAGAGATGAAATGTAGACGTCCGCTCTACTTTCCTATTCTGTTCTTACTTATTTCCTTATTTAACAATTCCCACCGACTTCTTTACACTTCTTTACTCTCCTTTCAGACCTGCTTTGTGTTTCTTTATGAAATTCCTGGTTGTTCTTCTTGCTCTCCGACTATGCCACAGCCACTTTTCCTTTTCAACGATGATTGGAGACCAGCATGATCGGGGCTTTCCTTGCTCTCTGCCGCCCCTTCAGGATCGCCCGGACGTCATAGCAACAGATGGCATTTTCATTACCCGACGGATGTTCCAATTTATCACCCCTCGTGCCTCTCAGCTCTGCATCGTGTTTCAATTAAATAGGGATTTGGAAGCAATGTGCCATTACTCGTGTCAATCCTCATAATTCATTAAGAACAGCTATCGTGCGTGGAGCTGCTGAGAGGAGGAGAGTGGTGCCATGAGTCAAGAGCTATGACATCAGCAGGTTGTGATTGTAACACCTGGCCCAGGGGTGAATCCTCTCATTCCAAGAGTGTCATATTCTGTCACTATATGTCACTTCCCTTGGTGTCACCTTCCAAACGTGGTACCGTGTGTGTTGGTGGCACATTTTGATGCTCAGAGTGTCAATCCACACTTGAACGTCGCTGTGAGCATCAAGAACTGACAAGGAAAATACTCTGTTATTTATTTTTGATCATGATTAATTATTGATCGTGGAAATGCTGATGATATTTTATATATTTTGTTTTTTTTTGATGGTCCATCAACTTATAACAGGATGAATGGCCCCTGTCTAAGCCTGAGCAGGTCTGCATCACCTGTTATAGCACTATTTAACTTCTGGTTTTGTGCTCATGCCTCAAAAGCAACTTCAACATTTTACTTTACGGCATGCTTCACAGTCCCTCTGAGCATCTAAATGTGTACGTCAGAGTCAATTGAAAGCCCGGTGTGTCCCTTCCAGGAGTGTGACACAGCAGTGGTATATGGCGCTGCAGTTTGGCAAATCTTCGTTCAATTAATAAGGCTCTCTCCCAGCCTTCTTACCACTTACATTTGATGTGTTTTAGTGTGATTAAATAATAAAAATGCTTTTTTATATTGTCTGACTTGCAGCCAGTAAAGTTTGGAAGTGGAAAGAAACATTTGGCTTTTCTGGGTTCCAGAAGTAAAAGTCACCTTCAATTCTCTCATAGACTGTGATAGTGACTCATAGTTGGAGCACTGCCGTGGCTTGAATCAGCACAAAACTCTCTCCCAGCTGAATCATCAGCATAAAAGATAAACGACTGTCTGGAGTGTCTTGACTTCTTAAAGTGCATTTGGGAAAAAAGTGCACTAAAATATGTCTCGGAAATGACCTCTGCAGAGTGACCTCCTTGTCCGCTATTGGGTGGACATGTCCACTTGGTTTCCACACGGATATTTTTCACCAGTCGTCATCAAATGATTGACTTGTTACCAGCGGTTGTGAGCAACATACACAGTAAACTCCTCATATAATAAATGTTAGTCATTTATTCTGAGATAGGAGATAAACGTTATGTATGAAGTACCATTCTTTGGCATCAACACTGGAGCAGCCTTAGAGTCACGCTGTAATTCATTTTTGCAATGAAACGAGGAGCAAGTGACTGAGACCTGACTGAGAAAATGTTTTACTGACATCAAGGTAAGGTTCTTCAGGTTGTTTTTTTCTAGACTTGCATACGATGTAAAGGCATTAAGTCATTGTGGTTAAGGTTAACTTTGGGCTGTGAATTATAAATGTTCTGCATATTTGCATAAGTGCAGATTAATTGCCAGAATTGGCACACACTTGGGATTGGCACATGGATGATGAGTGTGTGTGTCACTACCTGGAGAACGTGGCAATAAATGGCTGCGCTCACCAGTTCACCAGCTGCTTGGTCTTGACGTAGGGTGAGCGCGGTGAAATTTTTTGCCAATTTGTGCAGCGTGTAAAATAAAAGAGTGGTAGAGCCATAAAGAATAGCCCCCACTTGATCTGACTACCACTCCATCATTTACAAACTACCACTGAGGTTTGACATTGTTGGTAATTTCCAGAAAATATATGAGATTTTTATTGTGCACTGAAGTTGCCAGTTGTCCATGACATATGTGACTACTCGTTTCAGCCACAACACATTTGCACACGCATAAGCAATAATTGCTTCACATAATGTATGAATGTAAACCCTGACTCTCCTTCTGTGTTATGTGTAACTACACAATGGAAGCATATTATTATTATTATATGTGTTCATGCCTCTTTAAAGATGCTGAACATAGCTGGAACTATTTCTGCTCAACAGGTGGGATGAACCTGAGATAACTGAGGTGAGAAGGAAGTGATGTTTTAGGGTGTTAGGGTCGAGAAGTCACAGACTTACCTGCCCCACCCCCGGTCTCATCTTCACACCATCACACTTTTATTACTGCACGTTAAAACGACATTAAATTGGTCATAATCGAGCTTAATGAATGGGAGCAGGGGGCTGAGCAGCCGTTTACCTCGTACATGTGTTTAATTAGCCTGTGCCATGCTACACCGTGAGTGAATGCTTGTGTGAAGGTAATTGGATCTGATAGCAGGAGGATGGGCTGAATAATGACACCTGGGAATCCAAAAGTCTGCTGTCCTTAGCACTGATTTCCTGTCCAACTCAGAGGATAAATGATTCGCTAACAGACTCATTTAGGACGATATATTGAGTTTTTAAGAAATATAAATAGAATTTCATATATGAGATACAGAATGAGACGATATTGTTTTATTGATATTGTTTATGTTGCATTAAAATTATACTCTTTAACCTTCAGTGTCTATAACAGCAGTGCAGCCTATTTGTTTGTCACATTATTAGGTACACGATATGTTACACACCGTACATACACAGACAGTTATTTAAATTTGAGGAAACGTGTGAATAGTGATGACCACACGGTTGGTTTAGTGGTTAGCAAGGAGTTTGCATGTTGTCAATGTGTGTGTGTGGGTTTCTCCAGTTTCCCCCACAGTCCAAAAACATTCTTTAGAAATGTCATTGATCTTTTTAATTGAGTGTAATCTCTTACACTTTTCATTCATTGATTAATATATGTCACTGTAGTACTTCAAAGCTTGTAATGTTGTTGGCCCCTTGTCATATTATGTCATAGACTGTTGCACTTTCCTTAATGTTGACAACGAAAATTATAAATGACGTATTTTCTTTTACTCACATAGATTGAATAAACATTCTAAACGTTTCAAAGTCAATTTGGAAGATTGTGCAGCATTGACACAATGTTTTTCATGAATTGTTTTACTTGTTTTGTGTACCAATGATGTGGAATGCGCCTCTGCATTTGTTTTGTTTTTTTGTCTGTTTTGTTTTGAACTGTTCGAAATAAACGAATAAATAAATAAATAAAATGAACACGGCTACAGAGACGTGTGTCAGTAATAGGGATTTCCCGATACGACTTTTTCACTTCTGATATGATACCGATATTGCAGCCTTGAGTATTGGCCGATACAGATATTGATCCGATACGATATCAGCATGAATTATACATACTTTAATTACTTTTTTTGTAGTGTGGAATGTTATAATAGGCTTGATAGTCAGTAACAGTAGGTAAGAAGAAGGTGAGAAAAACTCAACCATTTACTATTAAGCAATGGTTACATCAATTTTAACCTTCAACATAAGAATTTTTTGATTTTTTTGCCATGTTATTTCATACTGTCTATAGTTAATTTAATCAGGAGGAAAGTACCAAGTGCTAATGAGCGTGTCTTCAGAGAACACCCCCCTTGTTTTCACTATTTTGGATTAGCCCAATTCACACAGGCAGGGTGAGTGACTCCCGCAGGTAAACACGGAGTCCGCGGACGTACTGAGCTCCGTGTGTGGAGCCTCAGGACACATTTAAAACACACAAAGCTCTTGGCATGGCTGTTTTTTGGGGTATAATTAACAAACGGAGGCTGTTGAAAGTCGACAGGTGGCGCTGGTTTATGAAATAACGTTGTTTTAGCAGCTCGCCTCAGGATGAGCTAATGGCTAACCCGCGCTCGCTGTGCGGCTTCGTGATCACAACGGGCGCTGCTTGATAGAAGTGCTGGAGAGGAATGGACTGTTGAATCGGAGCGCTTATATCGGAGATTTTAGTGGCAGTCCGATATAATCCGATATGCGATATCAATATCGAATTGGGACATCCTGTCAATAACAGTATGTTTGTGTTGACTGTGAAATCATCTTGGTATCTGGGCCATTATTAGTACTTTAGGACACTGTGAAAGTACACTCTTTGAGCTCTGTAGTTCATCCTTGAGAACCTTAGTAATCTGAAGAGAGGAGAGGAATGTTGGGAGAACATTCTGGTCTGGGAAACCACTGGGCCAAAGATGAAAAGAAATTCCTGTTTTATTTATTTGTCCCTTGCTGTCCACTTCCTCTCAGTACACCTTTTGAAATCTGAAACCTTTGATGGAATTTCAGTTTCATTTTCTGTTGTCCTCTGTTCGGCCAGGCGGCCTCGTCACTCGGACTCGTCACTTCACCGCTCCAGGCCTGAGCATAACTCAGATTGTGTTTATCAGCAAAATGTCAGGTGAAGAGTCATGAGGGCCACAGGAGTGCTGATTGACAGATGACTGATAATGTGTGTGTGTGTTCCACAGCTTAAAGCCCAGCCGTGCTGAAATCTGAAATCAATGCGCCGTATCGACAGAGGATTACTTTGATTACCTGTAGTGTAGATCCCCCACTAAATAAACACATGCTCATTGCTTCTATCAACAGACAAACATGGCAGACTCATCTGCCTTCTTCAACAAGCTAGTATAGATTATTGATTAAAGTGGCAGCAGTAGTGGAAAAACACGTGTTAACAATACTTGAGTGTCAGTATCTTGCTTCAGTCCAACACCTTGCCTGTACTAGTTATTTTTGACATGTTCCGGCTGTGTTTGCAGTGCGGGAGGGGACATCACAGTTTGTGTCACGGTGTCTCTGTTTCAGTGTAATGTTGATATAATCAAACCATAATGTAATGTCATGATCAAAGCGTGCAGTGACTGAGGACACACTGTTCATTTCTTGTGTCTTTATTGTCTTAACTGGTCCAAGAATTCTTTAAACTGCAGACATGTTTTTTCGTCTCTCCTGGAGTAAGAGCTTAAGTGATATTTAAATCTATTCATCTGATGTGTTCTTTATTCATCATTCTTTATATCATCATATACTTCCTGCCTTTTTTTGTCCGGGGGCTACGGTAGACCAGTGGTACAGTGAGTCGTCTTTCAAATGGAAGGTTGTGGGTCCACATGCTGACACTCGATCCCATGTTGCTCCTGTCGTCTGTGCCTGGCAGCGTGTGAATGTGTATGAAAGATGACTTATAGAAAATGTGTTCCACATAGATGTGAATGGGTGAGTAGCATCATTTGCAGCATCAACATTTCTACCTCAAAATAGCGTAAAAAAATCTTGTGGATAGATGGATGTTTTTACAAATTGTAAATGTGCATATAAAGTGTCAGATGGAAACACACCTAATGTCTGGTTGAATTTGAATTTTGTGCCAGATTTGTCATTTTCAGTGCCAAACACACATTTGTTATGTGAAGTGATGTCTTTGTGTAACTGTTTGTTTTTCTGTGTGTCTCCAGGTGGAGCGGGAGATAGCCATCCTCAAACTCATAGAACACCCCCACGTTTTAAAGCTGCACGATGTCTATGAAAATAAGAAATACCTGTAAGTATACACGCCCTTGACACTTGTTAAATGTTTAGTCTAGCCTAGGTCTGCCCACAGACCAGATCAGCTTGAGGTCTGGGATCAAACATATGCAGTGTGTCTGTGTTTTATCATTTATATTAATCTGTAGCTGTACTCCAGTGCCACACTTTAACATGCTGTTCAATATTCAAGGCGCCACCGTCAAATGGAGCAGGAATTTGTTTTCTTAATGATGTGAGGACAGGGATGGATGGTCATCACGGATGCAAACAGTTTGCTGCGCAAAATTTCATGCTCACAAATCACATGCGAAGATGTTTCTAATTTAAATAGCTCTGACAGGTAAATGCTTCAGCAGATCCCGTAATCTGCTAATAAATCAAGGCCTTGGGTTTGCGGGGGGAGGGGCGGCTGCTCTCCATGCAGAGAATGACGAGGATCAGCAATGTCTCTGAGATAAATAAAGGGAGGAGAGCGATAAAACATTTAAGCCACGACACAGAAAATCACAGGCGCCTAGATTCACAGGGATTTACTGTACAATGTGCATTAATATTCTGTGGTAACTTCACCATGTTACAGCCAAATTCGTTGTAATATATGACTCAATTATTTTATGCCTCTTTAATTCTGAAAAAAAAGAAAAATTATTTGCTGAATCTGCATCTATTACTTATCTTAACCTCAGTTTTTTTTTTTAATCCTGTCACTTTTTACTTACTGCAGCTCATATATTCATTTTAACATTAAGTCCTGCAGCTCAGTGGAAACAGCTAAATCAAGTCTGGAGGTGCAGATGCCTGCAGACATGAGGCATCTTTGCATCTAAATGACGATTATAATGTAATAAAATTATTAAAACCATTAGACAAAACTATTAGACATTTTAAATGACACATGTAGGAGGGAGGGATATTGATTAAATGTCACAAGATTGGGTGATTTTTCCTGATTTAAGCAAAGTTCACACAAGATTAAGGAATCTCTTGGCACTTGTGACTTGTTTGTGACTTTATTCTTTCTTGTGATTCTCAGCATTGTTGCTGTAAGTGTCATATTTAAGGATTTGTGGCCTGTTTCCACCCTCCTGTGCAGATATCTTGTGTTAGAGCACGTGTCCGGAGGGGAGCTTTTTGACTACCTGGTGAAGAAGGGGCGGTTAACGCCGAAAGAGGCCAGAAAGTTCTTCAGACAAATTATCTCAGCGCTGGACTTCTGCCACAGCCACTCTATATGGTTTGTTTCACTTACTCCACTTCTGCCACCATCATCATTTTCATCAAACTTTAACACGAAACACATGTCACTGTTAGCAAAATAGCATGAAAAGTATGTGAACTTAGACACAACATACACACTCTCACTCTACCGCGTTGTCCTCCGCACGAGGAAACAGCGGGAAGCTGAAGCCAATCCCAGCTGACATACAGCAAAAGGCCTGGACATGCTGCCAGTCCATCGCAGGGCCAACATACAGAGATCAACAAGCATTCACAATCACACCTATGGTCAATTTAGAGATTCCAATGAATCTCTGCATGTTTTTGTTCCGTGGGAAGAAACTGGAGTTCCCGGAGAAAACGCATGCACACTCCACACAGAAAGAATTTGTGATCATACAGTTAAAATAAATTTCCTTATATGTATGTTCCTACTTAAAACATGTTTTTATTTACCTGGAGGACAGAACAATTTCTTTAGTGATGCATTACTCTCTAACAGAACCTTAGTAAGGATTACCAGATCACCAGTGGATGTGAAAGACTATTATATGGATAGTTACAACTCACAATAAGCCCACTGTCAGGCTTTGTGATGGGTTACTCAACACTAGTAGTTATTTGAATGAAGCGTGGTAAATAAGTGTAATATAAATGCAGTGGAATGCATCCAAATACAATTTGCTTCAAAACTGTGTAATGAAGAGCAATCACTCATCAAAGCAATGTCTGCCTCTGATTCTCAGCACTAGACATCACATGTTTGCTGTAGAAGCTCTATATTTATTCTATGCTGTGTAATTCTTTATTTTTCTAGATAAAGATGCAGAGTAGAGTTTGATTTCTTGACTTGCACCACATTAACGCCTGGAGTGAATGACTGGATTATAAACTAGTGCACAGGACACATTACTCTAGGTGTATTTGTTTTTAACTAATAACTACATAAAATGTTGAACTGCTCATGGATGTGAAGCAAGAAATTAACTAGAATTTCTAGATAAAAGAGATCCGGATCTTACAGGAAAGTAAGTTTAGGTATCTTATATTTTCCAAACAAATTAGGGTTTTTATTTGATATGAAAGAGTAATTGTCCGACCCAAACAAACTTGTGGAAAATATTTTTGATCTTGATGTAACCACTGATTTTGTTCAATAACATGTTGTTGCTCTATTACCCAACCCTTAAATGATAATTGGTAAATAATGAACGGATACATGAAAAAAAACACACATGGAAGTAAAACAAAACATAACACTTGGTTAATTAGAGTTGTGAAAAACATGCAGATGATGACAGATAAAGACATTTACCAATTCATTGGTTTTCCTCTGTTTTTTTTGTCCCTGTCGTCTTCCAGCCACAGAGATTTGAAGCCAGAGAACTTGTTGTTAGATGAGAAGAACAACATCAGGATAGCTGACTTTGGCATGGCGTCTCTGCAGGTCGGGGACAATCTGCTGGAGACCAGCTGTGGGTGAGTTCTTCATGTCATCAACTCACAAGTCCCAAAAAGTAAATCTCAGGTATTTGTATTCAAGTAGAGAATCCACTCTTTTTTAATATGTTCCAAGTAAAAGAAAAAATGCAAAGTCATTCATTACATCTTTGAATCCTTCACTTGGCCAATAAGAGAGTTGATGTGATGCACTGCGGAGAAGAGTCTCTATATCCCTATATGTATATATGTATATATCTATATATGTGTATATATATGTATGTATATATATATATATATATGTATATATATATATATATGTATATATGTATATATATATATGTAAAGAAACAATTTCAAACTTCAGAATTTACTGAAGTTGAACAAACACTGTAAAACATGAGGGTGTTGCAGTGACTTGTGTGAACTTGGTGAAATGTCAATAGTGGGACCAGTACCAGTAATAAATGCTGAGGGGTTTCCACAAGTACATAACTGATCAGTGCAAAGAGCAGAGCTATGTCCACATCAGTTATTCACCCACACTTCAGAGAGCCAGACAGTTTTTATGAAGAACCACTGATGGATCCCACAAATATCTTGCATGAATAACTAGTCAAATGACTCTTCCCCCTCATATGAAGTTAATGGAATTTATTAAATGTCATTCGGTGGCAACTCACGTACAAGTCGCCTCTAGCAGCGAGGAAGAAATGTAGCTGTTTTCTAATGAGATTGTAGTTAATGAATTTTGACACGACTGTATGTGAGTAGTTCAAATCGACTAGTTTTGCACACATTAGTATAATTAAGTATGATGTTGGCAGTGATGGAGTGTGTGTTTACAGTGGGAGACGCCGTTAGGAGACGTCTTGCTTTCTGCGCTGCTGGTTTTGACAGTTCCACACTAGTGTTGCCGCTGCCGCATGTGATTGTTTTATTATAGATATTATACATTTGTTAACTTTACGGCTCCGGTTGTGACCCATAACTGATTTCAATTTAACATCAAGCCTCCTTTACTTCTTCATTACGTCTGTTTGTTTAGATGAACTGCATTTAACCTCAGTTGACAGGCAGCAATAAAGTATCACTGATTTATGTTAACTAAAACAATAATGCCACAATGAAGAAATCAGATTATAGTCTTGTGTTTTGATAATATCGTGTACTGTCGGTTAAGCATTATATTGGTCCATTTCTGCAAGAACACTATTTTCACATTACAGCTAATTTAACTATTGCACTTGCTTGGTTTGGTTCGTATGTAAAACATGTCAAAGAGATGTAAAGTTCACATGTAACTGAGGATAAAATAATAAATACTAAAGTGAAAATGTATATTGTACATTTAAATATAATAATATAATATAGTGAATAACTGTACTACTTCATCCACCATATTAAATGTTGAGTCACAAAGTGCTGCATGCTGTCATGTGTTACCCAACAGGATGAGCCAATATCACTCAGGAGTTTGGATTGAGGCTATTTTGTATGATGTAATCGTCCCTTAGGTTAATAAATGAAAAGAAAACCAACATAACCACACTGGTTTTCATTTTCTTTACAATTTCTGTCTTTATTTTATTATTTGTCAAGGTTTACGCAAACATTTTTGAGCAGTGTGTCACCTGGACTGTTGCTCTGCGTAATGGCCATAGCTGTTGGGGATGTTCTCAGTGTGTGTGTGTGTGCGCACGTGATTGTGTTGCATGTCCTTCCCAGTGTAACCACCTCTTTTCCTCTTATACAGATCCCCACACTACGCCTGCCCAGAGGTCATCAGAGTAAGTGCTCCAGCTCTCTGTCCCTGTCTCTCTGTCCTCTCTTTCATCCAGTAACATCACACCATAATGGCTCTTTTATCAGGGCTCCATCATCACTGCTTTTATGTTTCCCCTCTGCACTGCACCCATGCTTCATTCTGCCTTAAAAATAAAAAGTAGTTCTGTGATTTTGCCATGTCTGTTTTTATTCTTGTGGTCATCAGTGAAAACTAAATGACATCTTGCATTTTGTAGTCCATGCATTAGAGTACTGCTGTATGTCTGTACTACTGTTACAGTGCGAGGTGACATACAGTGTCTCAGTTGCCAAATAATTACAAGGCCAATTAACCTAATGTGGTTAAGTTGGACTCAAGACTACACAACAAACCTGTCTCAGACCAGAACAGAAACCCTTTTGCTAAGTTGTGGTGGTGGTGTTAACCACTGCACCACCATATCCTCCATATACCTTTTTACCCATTAGCCAGTGCCTATTCATTTTAACTATGTTCTCCTTTTAAATGAACACAGGAAGAGTTTCACTCTGTACATTTGTTTAGTCTGTATTTTTTACAGACTTGATTTGGCTTATTTGACATTTTCTAACTCACTGCAAAAAGCAGCAATACAAAAAAAAAGCTGTGTCTTTAAACCAGCAGCAGTTCTTCTTCCTCCACCTGCTCACAGGCTCATTTGTTCATCCTGTTGTTCTGTGGATTTAGTCTGTCAGTCTTCTGTCTCATCATAGACCAGGTCTCCATGTGGATCAGAGGTTCTGATGGGTCAAATTTCAAACTAGGTGTTAAAAGAAAATAATGGCGCAGTAAAGAGTAGTTAAATATGCCAGGAAGAGCCGGCTAGTTGCAACAAAACTACAAAATAAAATTCAATAATAATTCCACAGTGCAAAAATGCTGATGTTTCACTGTTGGAACACCCATATACATGTATGGGTGCATCGTTTTCATATCAGGATGATTTGCAGTTTATGTGCACATGCGTAATAATAATAATAATAATAATGTCTCATCTGTGGTCGACTGTCTGCACCAGGGGGAGAAGTATGACGGGAGGAAAGCAGATGCGTGGAGCTGTGGAGTCATCCTGTTTGCACTTTTAGTGGTGAGTAATATCTGCAGAGAATTAAGTGACCTTGCTCCTGAAAGTGGAAAAAAATGAAAAATGAAATACGCAGGATGGTTGGTGTTTTTGTAAGCTGATCAAGTGGACGTGGTTTATTTTGGGAATTTGACTGAAATTAGTTTTCCTCAAATATTCAAGCTGACTTGTAAGAGTTATTAGAGGTGCTCTAGTTTAATCCACATTTGACATTTCCAATAATTCAAACTGTGATCCTTTATCACAAGGCATACAGTACTGGTATTTTTGTCTTTACTGAAGGTGAGACAGGAAACAGAAAACAATGCAGGGTCAACTTGTTTGTACATGTACAGACAGACAGTTGTGTTATTTATTATAACTCAGCAGAGGTTAGTCACAAGTTTTAATCAAGTGACAAACAACGAATTTGATCCTCAAAAAACATTTGTTAAATCTAACACCCTCTGTATGAACGTTTGTTGACTTTACATGTCTGACTTCACAGTAAGCAGATTATCCTGAAAATTACAATAACTATTAATTAATAAATAAAGAAAAGTATCATATTACGTGATTAAAGTCATGATTTTATCTTAATGAACTCCATAATTCTGCAAGCACACTTCATATTTTGTGTCATTTTAGATGAGGAATATCAGTAGATCAGCCCGTCACCTGTGTTAAATGTCTTACTAAGTCGATTAGTGTCACATTTATATATTTCATATGTTTTACTGAAATAATAATCATGAGTTTGTTTCTGATTCAATTGCAACGTTATTCTCAAAATATTGGATTTTTATGCATGGCTCTGTAGTTGTAAGGAGATTTATTTTGAGTGTTTTTGTCATGTGTCGTGAGATAAAGCAGTACATAAATTGTTTGTATTTCTCTCTCTTATATTCTCAGACATTCCCCTCTGAAATATTTGAATGACAGGTTTATGGAGTGGATGAGATATAGTGTATAGAGTTGCGTTAGTCTGTCACACTATCACACGTATTGTTTTCATGGCAGCAGCTTTATAATGTGACAGTGACAAGTGAGTTGTTTCACTGTGTATGTGTTTACTGTGCACATGCATGCATGTTGCTCTTGATTGGACGATGCAAGTGGTACCAGTCATTGTATAAAGACAAATCTTGCCACTTATGTCATTTTGATTTTAATTGTAAATGTCGTCTAGCTGCAGCCTGCTCACTCTATCAGTCATCGTGTCACTGAGCGGCCTCCACAGCTGGAGAGCAGGGGCCGACACCTCCATCATCAGGGCCTCAGTTGACTGATTCTCTTACTGTGATAGTGACTGGCTCTTTGTCAAAGTCTACATTATCTCTCAGTGAACATCTGACAGGTCATTTACATGGCAACAGGGCGTCCGTGCTGCATCATATGAGCCAATGAAGGGGCAGTTTCATCATGTCTGCGTCACGTTTTAAATGTCGCAGTGGGGGGAGTTTGGAAGCACTGACCAACACCTATATTCATCATCTACACAAAAAAACTAAACATTGACATGAAAGCTTGAAGGGTAACCGTCAAATGAAGCTTAAAACACGGAAATCAACGTGACTTTCTTTCTCGTCTTTAAGAAAAAGTATTTTGATGCCACGTGTCCTCTTGTTTTCCAGGGCGCCCTGCCGTTTGATGACGACAACTTGAGGAATCTTTTGGAGAAGGTGAAGCTGGGCGTTTTCCACATGCCTCACTTCATTCCTCCAGACTGTCAGAACCTACTGCGTGGCATGATTGAAGTGGACGCCAGTAAGAGGCTCACGGTAAGCTATTGCACTCACTCCACACCAAAAAGTCACCGCCGCTGGGCTTGGCTGTAGAGCAGGGGAGAGCTGATGTCTTCCCTCCAGAGACTCGAGTTCATTTTGCATTTCCATAGTCTGGTGCCGTTGTGTGACTCGGCTGGCTCGGGATAAATTTAGCAGTTGGTTCTGCAGCTTCTGTGCACTGCATAAAACTATTTCATCTCAGGACAAGCGTTTGTTTTGGCCTAGAATAGAAATGTAACAAAAATAACACAGGGCTGATGAGATAATGTGCTTTCACTTCTGTGTTGTCGCAGGTTATATATTTGGCAATACCTCTCTGATAACAAACCTTAAAACCAGACTTCCTGATTAATCATTCACATAATTGTGAAGCAATGTTGACACCATTTTTTAATTGTCTTTGTAACTGAAACGGAGAAAACGCACAAGTTAGCTGTGAAGTGTGACTTTTCTACCATTAAAGCCATTAAAGTGTTTTTGTAAGATAAGATAAGGTAAATGTGGGATGATAAATAGACAGATATTGCTGATGAAAACGTATGGTACAATATTACACATGTAAGTAACATACTTTATTCCTGTAATTTCCCTTCACAGTTAGAGCAGATCCAGAAGCACACGTGGTACCTGTAAGTATATCCGCCCACTTTCCCAGCCACCCCTGCTGCTGTCTGTGTGAATATACACACCTTAAAGTGAGCTGATATAAGAATGAAAAATAAAAGCAGCAAATGGAAAGCTCTCAGGGAAGAAGTAGGTGAATTAGTCCTGAGAGAGAGAAGACAGATCATCATCTCTAGTGCATTTATTATTTCTGGCTTTATGAAAACGCTGAATTCCTTGAATGACATGAAACTAAACTCAGTATTCAACCCAAATTGATATCAGGCCTTTTATCTAAATGTAGCATGTCACTCAGCGCCGTCTACTAGCAAACATCCAGTTTACTGCACTTCACGTCGTGTTTTGTGATTGATTTGCATTGTTCTGCCATTACTCATGTCACTGAGCCGACTCAAGTAATAACTGAGATCTGGGAACTTGGAAAGCAAAAGGGTCAATAAACATGAGCCGTCAGATGATTATACTGGTTCAAATGTGCTCATTAACAACTGCATTTATATGCAGCATATTTATATGCAGTGTCAAGCAGTGTAAGTGTGGACAAGTACTCGAATGCAGGAGCCAAAAAAACGACAACATAATATAGACTCCACTGCAACACACAGTCTCACTCTCTGCTTAATGCAATGGTGTTCCTCTATATATATTTACGTATTATAAAAGTAATATTAGGTTCCTGATGTCACGATTTCTCGGCATCTCACAGCCTTCAAACACTTTTGTGACGCAACCTCTAATGTCTTGTCAGTCATCCGTCTGTGTTGTGTTGCAGAGCCGGAAAAAACGAGCCCGAACCTGAGCAGCCAGTCCCGAGGAAGGTAGCCATCAGGATGCTGGCTTCAGTCGAGGAGATTGACCCTGACGTCCTGGAGAGCATGCACTCTCTGGGCTGCTTCAGAGACAAGGACAAACTGACCAAAGACCTGCTGACCGAGGAGTGAGTGAGGAGGAGGAGCAGGGGGAGGGAGGGCGAGGGAGTAAAGAAGTGATAAAACCACCAGAGGAAACAGAATAAAGCCAGAGGGACGGGGAATGAAGGAGCAGACGTGGGGGTAGAGAGATTGTCAGTTTGATGAATTTTTCCATTTAAAATGTCTTGTGATGATGGAGCATCGTATTGTCCCGCTCTTAACCAATGAACACTCAGGTGATTGTGAACTCTCCGGCTGTCTTATTTCCTCAGTGACAACCAGGAGAAGATGATCTACTTCCTTCTGCTGGATCGTAAGGAGAGATATCCCAGCCATGAGGACCAGAACCTGCCTCCACGAAGTGAGATCGGTAGGTGCAAGTCCAGGGCGACGCAGGTTGTTGTAGTGGTTAGCACTCTTGCCTTTGCAGCAAGAAGACCCGGGTGTGCAACCCGGTTGGTTGGTTTTCTACATGGAGGTTTCACGTGTGTGTGTATGAGATTCTCTGGTTTCCTCCCACAGTCCAAAAACATACAGATCTGGGTGTTAGGCAAATTGGACACTCTAAATGCCCATGAGAGTGGATGGTTGTTGTCTTTATGTGACCCTGTGATGGACTAGCGACCTTTCGAACCTATGTGTTTGGGGAGGTGGGGGGGGGGAATAAGGGTGTTGAAAGTGAATGAACAAAGGTCAAAGTTCAGCTGAACTCCAGAAAATACACTTAGCTCATAATGTATTTGTACCGTCTAAAATGAACATTATGTAATATACATTTTGACCTTGGTTTATTTCACCTGAAAATATGAGGATACATTTTTGTTCTTGTTAAATCTGTATTACATTTAGCATCGAGGTTGGAAGGTGAACCTCACTACTGAAGTGACATTTGCAAGGTACTTAAGTTAAGTGAAGTAGACTGATCCCAGTGCTGGTGATGTTTGGCAACAAGAATGAAAACCTAATCTTTCCCGCATGGTTGAAATCTCAGTTACTCAAACCCCCAGTAATGTGAAGTGTGAGAGTCGGTTTCAGTTCTCTTTTACAGCTAGTAAGGGCAAATCTCGGATAGGATTTTTCACAAACAAAAGATTGTGAAGAGTGAATGAATGAACGAAGGCGAATGAGTCACTAATATTAGCAATATTAGCTGTTATTGGTAATATTGACTACATTTCCTGGAGTTTTTCTCCGAGAAGAAATAAGACAAGGACTTCACATTAAGAGGAACTCACAGCTGAGTTAGTAGACCTGATACTTTCTTAAAGAGCAACTTAACCACAGTTGAAAATCTATCACCCTCTGACCTCCGACAGTTGAAGTGTTCATGTTGCTGCAGTGTGGTTTAAGTGTTTGGCCGCGGGGTGAAGTGAAGACAACCTGACATCACCACCGCATGAGCGCAGAAATGAGTGAGGAAACAAACATCAGGGGGTTCTCGTCTCTCTGGCAAACATAATGCCAGTTCTATATTAATATTACATTTTTTTTTTTTTTTTCATCCTGCACCTTTCAAACACTGCACACAAGTTTTAATAGATTACAGTGAGCACACAGTGAGTACCTCAGGGAGCCTGGGATTGTGGAGAATTCCCACCAAATACACTGAGCTAAGCCACTCAGCTCACAGCAGAGTTCTTGACTTTCCACTGATTGATTATGTTTTTCAGTATGTTATTTATTTCACCTTCTGAAGTATTGAAGCATTGAAATATACAGGTTTGGGTGAACTTATTGTATATAAATAAATAAGGTAAAATGTTTGATTATTCCTTGTTTGACTTTTGATTCCTGACCTTCGTCTGAACTTGCTCAGCAGACCCTCCCAGGAAGCGTGTGGACTCTCCCATGCTGAGTCGTCATGGCAAACGGAGACCAGAGAGGAAGTCCATGGAGGTGCTGAGCGTCACAGAGGGAGGGTCTCCTGTACCGGTACGGCGGGCCATCGACATGGCAACCCACGGACAGAGGTAAGAGATGAGAATCTGCATGTGTGTTCTCCAGCATGGACAAAACATGTCTGATACACGTAAGTCGGTCTTTTGTTCAAAGTGTATTTGATTGCTGTTGTTGTCAGTTATGATAAACAACGTATTTAAATGCAGTTGAGAAAAGTGGGGAGAGGAGCTACAGCTCAGCAGCACTTCATTTAAGTTGGCTCGGTCCTTTCTCCTCAGATTTATGTCACCTATGCCGTCTGTTTGCCCTCACAACAACCTTCCCTCAGTTATCCACACTTCAATTTGGCCTAAGCTGTAAATCCTTACTGTCCTTACTGAGCTGCAGTTAAATACATGACACGCCTTTCTCACTGTGTTGGCCCCGGTTGTACAGTGAAAACCTGACAAAATAAGACAGAAGAAAAGCAGAAAACTCTGCCGGAGACTCATGCCACACGCTGCGCTCTGCTGTAAAATCAAATCAGTTGATGAAATGCATGACTCTCAGGTTTGTGCGTTGTGTGTGTAACGTGTGCATGGAGCATGCGGTCAAAGAGGTCATAAAGCATCCCAGTGTAAGAGGCTCTGAATCTGAAATGTGTTTGATGCATAAATGAACTGCAGAGGTTTGTAGGCGGACTCTTTGTCCCACAAAAGTGCGTTTGAAGTTCTTGTAAAGATGCAAACTCAAGAACTGGACGCATTGTGCTCTATAAAAAACAGGTAATGCATGTAATCAATAAAGGAGAATGAAGGCCAACATTTGAAAAAAAGTGTTAACACTGACACAAAAAAAGCTTATTTTGTTATTGGACATTTTTACTGAAATTCATGGACTTTGTGTTGCAGCTGCAGTTATTCTAGTTCGAATAGATCAAAAATGTATTCAAACCACTGGGATTAAAGTTGCACCACAGCAAAGTGAAGCACATTTTTCTTTATGAAGAGTATTGATGTGTAGCAGTGCTGTACAAATGAAATAAAAAAAACTGAATAAAACATAATGAAGAAAGGGTTACATTACACGACATAAAAATCAGATGATAAAAAGTAAAAAATAGTTTTGAAGTCAAACCTGAGCCTTTGCAGAATCCGCAGTGACTTTTGGATTGCATTACTTCCGTAGTCAGAAAACAAGACAAATATCCATTAGCCCCTGTAATCCCACAGTGTTTTATTTTATCATTGTATTTTTCTTCGAATTTAAGCGAACAAGTTGATGGTTGTCGATCACAGGGATTTTTTACAAAAACCAGAGGCTCAGTCAGATCCAGTTTTACTAGAGATGTTTATTTTGACGTCCACATTCGAGCACTGCTCATTCACTTCAAAGCGTGTCATGTGATGTTGAACGGCATTGTGCTGTCTCTGCGTGCGTTGTGTGGCAGTAGAAGTTGAGAAAAGGTCCACCAGTTGTCGCTAGCCAGTCAAATAAGATGAGGAATGAAGCATTTTGAATGTGTTCAAGCTCCAACTCGTCCTCTGACCTTCTTCTTTTCCACAGCAGTGGGACTGTGAGTCGTCCCCCAATGTACTCGGAGAAAAAAACTTTAGGAAATAAGTTGAAATAATTAAAACAGATACTGCACCTTTTCTACCAGCATGCATTAAACTTAGAGTGACATATGGATAAAAAGGCATCTTTGACTCTGCTGGAGTTATGTGACATTGCTCTCTCATCTTATTTTTGCTCTCTTCACTGATAAGTGAATTAAAATTAGCGGTGAAATGATTAAAATGTCCCACTGACTCAAGCATGAGCCATGAATGTGCTGTTTGTCGTCAGACTTCTATATCCTTGCACGTGTACAGCCTTGTGTTCCTCTTTGTTTCATGGTGATCGGTTTTGTTTTACAGTGCTGTTTGATTTTGTTCTAAGCATTTTTGAGTTCATTAGTGACTGCTGCATGCTGTGTATTAGGATTCCCCTTATGTGACTCCGTTTCTGTCTCTTGGTTTTCTGTCTGCCCCTTTTTAGCAAATCTGTTTTCAGTAAAAGCTTGGATATCACAAACGCTAACTGCAGCAAGGAAGAAAGGTATTGGTTTGCTCCGTTCATCTTATTTCTCAGTTTGTTCGTAGACATATTTCCATTTTGTTCCTTTGCTGTTTTTATCCATTACCTTTTGTCTTGTTTTTGCTGTAGCATGTTATTTCCTAAAATGTCCCCGTCCATTAGTGGTATCTTGTTAATGTCTTTTTCTAGGTTTTCTTAACAAAAATGGAAAATATATATAATTAAGGACAAAGAAAGCAAGACTCTAATTTTATCTAGGAGTCTCACATCTCCTTTACACCTTGTTTTAAAATATGATCCGACCCAGATATGTTTAACATATAAAATCATCTTCCCTCTGTGTTTACACATGGTGTTTTAAGTATATGAAAAGGTCTTTTTTTTATGAATATCTTGTTTTAAATATTTCTCTGTTTCAGAGGGTATTGATCTTTCATATTGCTTGTCCACAAATATCAGTTTCAGACTCTCCGACTCACAGAAACATGACTTTTGTGGCAGAATAGTGACATGCAGGCTGGAAACCAGATCTATTGAGAGGACTGACTTTACTTAAATTGAGAAACACCAGAAAGAGGAAAGAGCGTCTGATTCTGGTCAGATTTATAATAATCTGATTCTGACTGTGGTTCATACCGAGAACAGAACAATATCAGACTTCTGTCTCTGATGTCTTTAGATCATTTGTTCTCCTTCCCTGTATCCCATCTTCATTTGCACTGTGCGTGTTTGTATTTGTGTCTTTTGATATTTGTTTGTACTTTGCCAGTCTTGTGTTTTCTCTGTAAAGCATGGGGAGGGGTAACTTTCACCTTCTCTGCCGTCTCCAGCCTCCCTTGTGTGGCTGACCTTGCACAGTTTGTTGCTGAATGTGCAGCCTGGATTGAGATTAGCATAAATTAATTGGCAGGAACGCAGATGGAGCACAAACAGGAGATGGAAATAAGGCTCCCCCTACCACCCTTTATTTCCCTCATCATCTAATTGGGGAGATCCGTAAAGTGACGCTCCAAAACGCATCACTACTGATGAGCCAAGAAGTCATTTATAGATTTAAGAGATGATCCAGCACCAGCATTCTGAATATAGACAGGATGAGTGTCACATTTAACAAGTTGCATGTTAATGACTGCTTGTTTCTGAAGTGAGTGACAGTGGTTCATCTCCAAGCCATCTTTAATCCAATATACTTGCTCTTTGTCAGTGTACACCATGAGTATTATCATCACAGGAAGAGCAGATCAAAACAAACAAAAAAAAAACAGTTTATCTCTTTTATTCTCTATCATTAACACACCAGTTTTCCATTGCCTACACCTGATCATATTTGCTTAGCTCATACCAAACACCTTACAGTAAGGGTACATGACTTATGACTTCATGCATGATAAAATAATGAATTACCTGATGAACTATCAGTATTAATGTACTTCTTGCCTGACTGCATGATGCTACATGGCATTAATTTACTTAATTTATTGAATGCATTAACTAAGGTATTGGAATCATTATAATTTATGAGTTATTAATGATGTTCATGATGACTTAATAGGCAAATCTGTATCTGATCTGCTGAATCCCTAGTCTCATAATCATGATTAATTCAGCATTACTTCTTCATGGTGTCATCAATAAAGCTGGGCTCTGATTTATCTTTAACACTTATAAAGAACACATGATCATTGCTGGTATGGTTGTACAATCTCATGTTCTTCAGGTCAAAGTGTGTTAGTGTGTTCTTTATTTAACCATAATTGTTTTTGTAAAATCTCATACTGCAGTTCTCAATTATTTTAACAGAAAAGAAAAAAGTGCTAATGGATTTTGCAGTGGATGTTTGGCTGCTTGCGTTTATGTGTGTGGCTGTGTATGTGTCCATGCATTTCACAATGCCGCTGACACAGCGGATCTATTTATAGAGTTTCAACCCAGAATACTCCTTATGTCTGAGTGTTAGGGAAAGTAGACAGGCCAAGTGAGCAGATTTTTGTAACACGACTCTCACAGCCACACACAAGATGCAAAACGTCACGGTCCACAAACTGCAAAGACGAAGTGCTAAAACAAGGCCTGGAGCAGTCTTAACAGCATATTCCTCTGTGTGCGTTGTGTTTCTTGGTCCAAAATTAACTGACACTTGAAATTACATTTCATTTCAAAGCTACTCTGAGTCACAATGCATTGTAGTTTGGACATTCGGAGGATGAATCTTTCTTGGCATCACCATAAAACAAATATCAGATGAAATATGAGGCAAGAAATAATAAATAATAAGATGCCAATTAACTGGTATCATCATGCCTGTGCTATACCTCTGTGTTTCACGTAAAATAGGAGAATGTCAGGGCCACACGGCTGCTTAGTGGCTAGCACTGTTGCCTCACAGCAAGAAGATCAATGGTACAAATCCTGGTTCGACCTGGGGCTTTTCTGTGTGAAGTTTGCATATTTCTCTGAGTATTAAATCTTCTTCCCAAAAACTTGCAGAGGTTAATTAGACACTCTAAATGGATGAATGGTTGTTCATCTCCATATGTTTGCCTTACAATGGACGGGCGACCTGTCCTGGGTGAACCTCATATTTTGCTCAATGTCAGCTGGGATTGGCTCCAGCTTCCTGCGAACATCCTGTGGAGGATAAAGCAGAAGAGAATGAGCGAGGGAAGAGTGTATCAGTAACACAGAGTTAAGGAAGCAGGAATAAAACCAATGGGCTCAGAGTGAAGTTCAGATTGTTCACAGGATTTGTTTTCCAGTGTTTCTGTGTACAGGTGGCATGTGCTGTCGAGCTCTGCAGTGTGGTTGTGTGATTATGTGATCCAGTGAACGCTTCTGGATATTGATCTGTGTGTGTGTGTCTATGTGTGTAGATCGCGATCGATCAGCGGAGCATCCTCAGGTCTGTCCACCAGTCCTCTCAGCAGTCCCAGGGTAAGTGTCCGTTCCTTCCACGCACTGATCGGTTTCCACAATACACTTCACTGGCTGGCTCTGCTGGTATGTTGTCACGCTCACACATCAAATACCCTTCACTTCAGCCAATCATCAGCAGCTCATACACACCACTGTGGACTTCATCCAGAGCTGATGTGAGGCACAGTTGAGCCTCTGATTGATCAAGCCATGGTCTGTAAAGAAAAGTAGATGTTAAAGACAGGCACACTGTAATTCACAGAATATATTGTTTATATTTCTCATTACACAGGTGTGTGATATGTAAATAATAAGAAATAAAGATTTCCCTCTGATTTCTGATGATATTCAGAAGAAGGCATCATTATATTGACTCCTAAATGATGAAGATATAAGAGCTGAGTTGAACTGTCAGCTGCTGTTCTCCTATCAAGGTTGTAGTCTGACCTCAGGTGTAGGCCTTTAATTCTGGCTGCACTGTACATCAGAACTTTTAGGATAAAAATGGGCTCCGGAAGGCCAGTAACACAGTGAGATCCGGTGATTTACCAACAGAGAGCAGATTCAACAGTCAGGTTTGATTAGTGTCCATCACTCTGTGAGAAAGTGTGTGTGCTGCATGAGGTGTGATCGGATCCAGTGCATCCTGCATGATCTGTAGTTTCAGCAGTCACTGGGTAAGTGGCCGTTCCTTCCGCAGATCTTTCCACCACATTCAAATCCTGGTAGAATACCACTGTTTTTGCTGCTCACTGGCGCACAACTGTGTTCTGAGAATGTGAGGCACATTACCAACTTCAGCTGCTGTCAAGACACACACACTGCACCAGAGCATGCACTAGGTCATTACAGCTCTGTGTGATATGTAAATAAAGAAATACTGATTTAGGGATTTCTATATTCAGATGACACATAATTGACTCCTAAATGATGAAATATAAGAGCTGAAAGAGCTGCTGTTCTCCTATCAAGGTTGTAGTCTGACCTCAGGTGTAGGCCTTTAATACCTGCACTCATCACAGAGCTTTTAGATGGTGCAGATGAAACACCGAACCCTAGATGAGATCCGGTGATTTAATGTCCACAGAGAGCAGATTCACACACAGCGGCAGGTTAGCTGAAGAAGCAGTCCATCACTCTGTGAGAAAGTGCTTGTGCTGCTGCAGAGGCAAAACACACAAGTGTAAAATCAACTGCAGCTGCTGTAGCAATCACAATGAAAACATTTTTTGTTTGTTATTTCTGCGTAAGAATTCCTTTTTTGCTCACATTTAAAGTGACAATAATTCATTCCACATACATGCACCAATCAGACTATCAATAGAATCAACAGAACTGTTGTCAAATAAATAAAGCGGTGCATCCCTACATCTTTATGTCATCAAAACACAGCAAAAATGTGAAAAAAGATAGATATTGAGTTAAAGAAGGGTGTAACAAAAACATCACATACTTGATTTTTTGACTTTTCATAAAATAAACTTTTAAGACAAAAACAATGAAAACATTGTTTGTTTGTTTTTACTTTTTGCTAAAGTGCAATAAAAACCCATCAAACAATCAGATATCAGAATCAATGAGTTGTAGTCTCGGTGCATCCCTACTCGTAATGCATCATCAATGCTGCCTCCTGACTGGCTAATCACTCTGCTAATTGCATGTACTGTTTTTTTTTCTGTCTTTCTTGCACTCTCACCACTTCCTGCCTGCTCCACCTCTCAACCCATCTGCCGCTCCTTTTTTATTTTTCCTGGTTTGTTTTTTGTGGGAATGACCCTTTATTGGGTGATGGTGTTCCACTGACTGTGTATTTGGCTTACTCTGCCATCCTTCCTAATGGGTGCATGACCAATCGCAGCCCACTCGCCGATTTTTCATCCCCCCACAGTCCCCAGACTTGTGTCAGTCCCCTAACTGTAGCCCCACCCACTCCTCTGAAGTCCGCCTCAACGGGGTGGGGCCTCGTATTCCCAATTCATACCATCCTAAGATGGGGTCTCCCCTCATGCACCCACGCACACAGACTCTTCCTGCCAAGCCCAAAGTATTGGAGAAGCCCTTGCAGACCACCAGGTCTAACCCACTTCCCAACTCAGCCCAGATCCCCACAACCCCCAAATCTGAGCCCTCCACGCCCTGCCAGCCTCTGGCTCCCTGTATCCCCAACAGTCCACGGGTGAGACGCCACCCTCCCCTGACCGTGCCCCCCAAACTCTCTATCCCTCTCTCCCCTGTCCCACCTATGTCACCCCTCCGCCGCCACCACCTCCACCCTGACCACAACGGCAAATCTGTCCCAATCACGCAGGTGACCCCTCACCCCTCCCCAAGAGGGAGCCCTCTCCCCACCCCCAAAGGCACCCCGGTGCACACGCCCAAGGACAGCCCAACCGGCACACCCAGCCCGACGCCCCCGCCAAGCCCATCCATCGGAGGCATGCCCTGGAGGACACGCCTCAACTCCATCAAGAACAGCTTCCTGGGCTCACCTCGGTTTCACCGCAGGAAAATGCAAGGTAGGGTGAGGGGGTGGGGGGAGGGTAATTAAATGAGGCTTATCTGTATGATAACCAATTTAACACAGTTTGTGCTAATGCAGCTCATAAATGCAGTTAATGCATTCTTATAGCTTAGGGGACCGAACACAAATCATCTCTGATGTTCTAATAGTTGCTGTGAACACTTGCCTCACCTGCGTCGCCTGTGACGATGCTGCATTATTTGCATTCTCACAAGAGTCCAGGTCCTTCAGGTTGTTTATTTTTAAAGCTACACTATTTTGATGATGCCATGAAATGTTCTAGGTACTTTTTTAATCTGCATCAAACTGTGGTGAAAAATAACGTGACAAATATTGATCATGGTTGCTACAAAATGCATGTAAAGACAACAGGGGTGTGTGCATTATGTAGGAGAAAAATAACACTGTAACTATGTAACTGTGTGGCCTCTGACCTGTGCACAGTTCCCACCCAGGAGGACATGTCCAGTCTCACCCCAGACTCTTCTCCAGAGTGAGTAGCATGATTCACCATGTTGTAACTTGAAGTCACAACATGTAAGCTGTAGTAAGATTGTGAATTTAGCAATATGTATCTTTAATATGTTTGAAACAACTCATTTGCTTTCTGCTACGGGGCATTTGTAAGAGCATTACGTTTGTATTAAGCCTCTGCAGAAAATGGTACCCCAAAAAACTGCACTGCGTTCATTATTGGAATATTTATTTTGCTGAGGTAGATAAAGTAGATGCAGTTTTGTTAATATATTGATTCACATCTGAAGTCTCACTTTGGGCCTCACAGTCATGTCTGTGCTCATTTATAAGATGAATTACCTCGTGTACACTCAGGGTTTCTGATCACCACCAAAAGAAAATGCTAATATCTGTTACACTTCCACTTTTTAATAATGAAGCCGCTTCAGATTTACATTATTGTCTACTCTGAGTGGATTTGCACGTCCCGCTTCATGTCTCATTCGTCTCCTCGCAGATTGGCTAAGAAGTCCTGGTTTGGCAACTTCATCAATCTGGAGAAAGAGGAGCAGATCTTCATAGTGATCAGAGACAAACCTCTCAGCTCCATAAAGGCTGACATAGTCCACGCCTTCCTCTCTGTGAGTTCTTTCTCCTTTGTTTCCTGTGGCTTTTCACGTTCAAAAATTGTCCGTTCTCCTCTTCTGTCTTCTTCTTATTCCATCTTTCCTCTTTACCTATACTTCCCTCAACACACGTTGACACTCTCACTGTCTTTTAAAGCTATGGAGATGATTTTTTTTGAATGGCAGACACCATCTGTCAACACAGCAAAGACAAAGAAACATGTCAGGGAGAATCCGTCATCATCTGGTTATTCCAAGCCCAGGAAAAAACATGTTTATGTTGTGTTAAACTCAATTTTTAAATGTAACTGTTGTTATACATTTCTGCCAGTGGGAGTTTCTCAGTGACAGCAATGAGTAAAGATACAGTTTGTTGCCATGGTGAAACAGTGGGGGATCATGGGAGTTATATAGTAGCATTTATGTATAATTAGGATTCAGGGTTCATAAAGAACTGCTGATTAAATCTAATAAAAATACTGAATATTAGAGCTTTAAGTCAAAAATCATTTTACTTGAGGTCTCTAAGGGGCTGCAAGCCAAGCGGCCGCTAATGTTTACTCTAATGTTTAGTCCACTGACTAAAATCTATTATGAGAAACATGTAGTCAAGAGCCACTAACACATGATACTATTGACAGGCACCCTTGATTTGTACACATCTGAAATATAAGAATACAAGTCACCTACATGTACAACACAGGTCTGTTTGTTAACGGTCTTAATGCGGAAAAGGAAAATGTGTTTCCTCTGTAGTGAAATCTGTTTGTTTGTGTTGATACTAACTCAGAGTTGGTTTACCACCACCACCCCTCATCCTCCATCTCTCTCTCAGATCCCCAGTCTGAGCCACAGTGTCATCTCCCAGACCAGTTTCCGTGCAGAGTACAAGTCCACAGCTGGTCCGACCGTTTTCCAGAAACCTGTAAAGTTTCAGGTGGACATCACCTACACTGAGAGCTCTGGCGCCACCAAGGAGAACGGCATCTACTCCGTTACTTTCACCCTGCTCTCAGGTTAGCACAAAACATTATACACACAGTTGTGGTTTTCTTCTCTGTGTTATACATAGGACTAAATGGAAATACTTTTCTGTATATCCATTTCATGATCAAGTATTATAGTCACAGGAACTTTATAAAGTACATCTTTTTGACAGCTTGTTAAAGCAAATATCTACTCTGTCAATCACATGGTAACAACTAAATACATTTAGACATGTAGAAATGGTCATGATGACCTGAATGAAGAAAAAAGATGATTTAAATATATTTCAGGATTGCTGATCTACTGGGATTTTCATGCACAAACATCTGTTGAGTTCACAGAGAATGGTGTGAAAAGAGAAAATATCCAGTGAGTATTCTCTGCTCATGTCAGAGGTCAGAGGAGAATGGTCATATTGATTCAAAATGATAGAAACAGTAGCGCAAATAACGTCCTGTTACAACCAAGGTATGCAGAAGACCATCTGAATGCACAATTTGATGAACCTTGAAGGGCTACAGCAGCAGAAGAAGAACACACTGGCTGTCACTTTGTTAGGTGTCCCATGTACCTAATAAATTGGCTGTTGAGGGCATAGCATGAGTAAACACAGGGGTCTTTTTACTCTTTGAACATATGCAACATTATTTTACAGGTTCTGAGTACCTTTGCGGTTCCACTCTGTGCAAATTTGAAATCCTGCGTCTTGCTCATTAGGTCCCAGCCGACGTTTCAAGCGCGTGGTCGAGACCATCCAGGCTCAGCTGCTCAGCTCTAATGACCAGCCCGGCGTCCAGCCCCAGATCTCTGGTAAGTGGAGTCCCTTTGCCACTCATCCCTCGACCACGCCTAAACCCACAACCCTCCACGGCCTCCACATCCTCACAGCCTCCCTCCCTCTCCCCCCGGCATCCTGGCACTCCCCTACAGCATAGCCACGCCCGGTGGCACACCTCCGCTAAGACCCGCTCCGCTCAGCTCAGCTCAGCCCAGCTCGGCACCCTGCACACAGCATCTCCACGTGCATGTCCCTGCCACATACCATGGCGTGCGCACACAAACACAGCACATGGTAACATTGTTGTTCAGTGCGCTTCATTTGTACACCCACAGGGCTGATTACTGCCACTCAGGAGCTGTACATCAAACTGTCATTTATCCTTGGCAAACAGCAGCTCGGCACTCAGCCCGGCGACTGACTCAGCAGAAAACACACAGGCCAGTATTCGAGTCAGACATGTGTGGATTAGCTATTACATTAGCGTGGTGCAGGAGAGCAACTATGTTGAAATAGAAACCTGGGTCACATCCTGTCAGATGTCAGAAGTGATTTAGAAACAATTGTTTTTTTTGACATGAGTAAAAATCGTGGGGCTGCCTATTGAGAGATGGACGAATTCAAAAATGTGTAAGAAAAGAAAGAGTGACTGTGTTCTACTACTGTCCTTGTTAGTTTTGTAACGTTCCTTTTTTGTATGGGGTTATTTACTTGATAATGGTCCCCCCTGGTGGTAAGGGCAGAGTACTACATGAGGCTGTTAAATGCTGCCTTCAGGGCAAGTCACCTCCTCAGCTCCCGCTGCAGCAGGCGACACCTGAAGTCTGCAGCCTTTACAAAGATAGTTTGGATTTTTTATTATTATTGTCATCGTCATTATTATTATTATCTCAAATCAGCAGCTGTAGACAATGGTTCAGCAAAAACAAAGCAACACATGTCCAGCAAAACCTGAATCAGTGTGCAGCCAGTGCAGCGAAACCTGAGTTCCCGATCTGAGTTTGCAAAAACACGTCTCTACAGAAGAGGAATTTAATTGTTTCCTACAAAAAATGGGATCAATGAACAGTGATTTGTATAGAAACAAAATCAATGTACATTTCCAGTGTATAGATCTTAACAGATTTATACAAAACAGTTTGTTTATTCAAATAGATGTGTTATCTATACAGGAAATAGAATAAAAGGTAACTACTTTTTATAAATATGTATAAATAATACAGAATAAACACAGTTAATGTTGGCCATCTTTTGGCAGAGAGTCGTAAGAAGCTACTGTGGAGTCTGTCAATCATTAATGCATTTCACTACTTTTCTTTTATTATAGTACAAACTGTAGTGCTGAGCATGAAACACTCAACTCTGTAAATCAAACAAAAGTTGAACTCCAGCCGTCATTCTCAGTCTCCCACCGCCTTATCTGATCCCCACCAGCTGCTGCTCATTTCTGCTGTATGTGTCTCACGTGTCCAAAAATCCAAACTATCACTCGAACTCTATGAACCAGTAGTACCAGTCTGACCAGTCACTGCCACAGACGGGAACTGTTATCAGGCACTGTGTGCACAACCTCAACTTCCACCCACCACCGTCATGAGGATGTGCCTGTAACCCACATCTCAACCTACTGTACCTGTCCGTCTAACGATCCATCCACATCTCCCTCTCTTCCTCGTACCTGCCTCTCCATGAGACCCCTGCTTCTTGTTACCCTCAGCTTTTATTCTTGAAGTGCGCGTAAAGTGATAAAGTGAGGCGGACGTCGCTGTTCAGCAGTGTTTTTACAGAATATAAACATAAATGCTCAGGTGTCAAATCACCTGTTTAACAGACATGGAGAGAAGCGAGATTCTTATCATTTAGCTTGAGTTTAGCGACATGATGTACACAAACATAGCTCAGATTTGGCTGCATTCCCCTCTGTCTCTATCCATGCTACCTGCAGGGAAGAAGCTTTTCTGAGACAGCTCAGTTGAGGAGCAGGTGCAGTAACTCTTGAATAAACCGCAGATAAAGCATGCTTAGGGTTTTTATATCGTTACAGCATTTGAGTAATGTATGAGTTATGTTAACCATGGGCCTGGTGTGTCCTCTAGCCAAAATTAAAACAAAAAGTCCCAAACAGAACACTAGAGGGAAAGAGTTTTCTTTCCTTACTCCATAGTTATAATTTATTTACATGTTCTCAGCGACTATTTTCTAACATAAATAATGTATGAAGAGGAGAAACTCTGCATTTGCTTTACACGCACTTTAACGCCACTTGGATGAAATGAACGACTTGCATGCTGAATGAAATGCCTCCCCAGAAACATGCACAAACACTGTCTCACAGACAGGTACGAGCCCACCTTCACGGGGCCGAGCTGAAGGGTTGCACCCAAACTCTGAAAGTGTGTTTCTGTGCGTGTGTGTGTGTGTTTGTGTGTCCTGATGGTTGTGGAAGAGCTGCCACTCGCACACCTGATATACTGAAGTGAACTGAAGTGAAGAAACACAGACACACAAAACTAGGATGTGTTTGGTAATTTTGCGTGTGCGTGTGTGTGTGTGTGTAGCAGAAGGATTTTAAGGAGACAGTGAATGTTCAGTCTGTTTCCCAGAGTCTTCTTCACTAAACACCTCATTACCAGCCTTGTGGTGATGAATATGTTTTGATTCAGTACATTAATATCTGATACTGACCCCATCTGGATTGTAGTTGTGTCACAGTTTAGATCTGTGAAAGCCATTCTGTGCTCAGAAGACAGAAAAGTCAACATTCATTATAAAACCAGATTAAATCATTCATAGCAATAAAAATAAAATATTGATCTGATCAGTAACTGATTAGATTGATGCAATAAAAGTACACCTGTTTGATTAACTGATTCATTTATTCTATTAAGTAATGAAATTATAAATGATGACATTGTCCAATATGAAAAATGCAGTCTTTCAGTTCAATCAATCAACAACAAACATGTTGGAGAGAGGGAAAACAAAAGCAGAAAAGTATAAAATGAGCTGAACATTCAAGTGTCTAGAGTTGAACTTTAAAACAGGAGCGATGATGAGCGATGTGCAGTGTGTAAGTTTGACATCAGCTGACTGTAGACGAGGCGCTGGGCCTCAGTGCAGTGGACGGCATTTCTTGACACTGTCCTCTGCTCTCAGATGGCTCTCAGCACCCAGCGTCTTTGTCCAGTAAATCCTCCAAGCGTGGTAAGAAGACCTAGAGTGGCCAGGAGTTCCCTGCAATAAACACCTTAACTCTGGCTTTTAACATGCACACTGTCACCAACACAACCTCTGTGCACTAACCTGTGTGTGCGTGCTCGGGTGTGCGTGTGCGTGAGAGGAGGACAGACAGAGATGTAATAACATGTTCATCTTAACAAGTACGTTTGTGGAGAGTCTCTACATTTTGTCTGTGTTTGAACTGTTAATCACCATATAGCCTATTTTCAAACTAGGACACAGAGCATTTTGGCAGTTTTTTTCCATGACTATGTTAAAACGTACAGTATATACACAGGGTATAAGAATGTGCAATATAGAATGTCTTATATCCTTTTTTTCTGCACAACCTAGGCAATCTGATGAAGAAAAAAAAAATCATTTCCACCAAAGATATAAACACACCTGAGCAAAAAGTACTGTTTCAAATCGGATTGAATTTGTGAAGAAAACAATTTTGATTCTCACAGATCTGCTCAAATATCACACAGTAATCTTTTCAAATGAAAATGAGTAAAATGATTAATAATTCCTCTGAAATTACGAATCATATCACAATCTCAATTCCTTTCGCAATTAGATATTTATTCAAATTCATTCAGCCCTGTGTTTGAAATGAATAAATCCGTAGCAGAGACACACTTACACATAAAAAGACACAAGCTCTCCACTCCCAACCCCAGGAAGTGTTTGAGCTAGTTGGCATAAAAGAAAAAAATGCTGTTGTAAACTGGAATGATCCTGTTATCCATCATTTTCACCTAAAAGATCCAATGGCAATCTGTGGCCAGATAATATAACTGTTTTGTTTTCCTGTATTGGCTTCATTTTAATTGTTATATTAATATTGACTAACATATATAACCTATATTATATAAATATGTATTTAAAATATATTCTGGAAATCCATTCACATCATGTAAAAAAAAAAAAAAAATTACACAACTGATTTAGGCAGCGTTCTTGTATTCTATTGTTTTGAGGGTTTTTTAAGTGGCTTGATAAGATGAATATATATTGATTTGAGTGTGTGAATGAGTGAGTGGCTCCTTACTGACCTCAGTAACCCTCTGCATGACAGCTGCTTGGTTGTTTCTCAGAAACTTAAACACTCAAAAGCAACACACACACACTGTGTGGTCAATGAGGAATGATGGTAAGTGACTGTAACGAGCCTCCGCTCTCAAGTGCACATTAATTACTGCTCATCAGCGAAAGGGCTGAGATGTTTCAGCGCGACGGGGATACACACTGTGACGACTAACTCTGTGATGATAAGTGACTGTGTGTTGATGTTTGCTCTGTGCCATGTGGTTGCATGTTCCGATTCACCCATGACCGTTTCAAGCAAAGAGCCTTTGTGTTAACAGATGGATGTTGTTGTGATGGATGTTGATGTGATGGAGACTTAACAGGAGCTTTGGAAGACACGGATAACAGGAAAAGCTGGAGAGCACAAAGTCTGAAATGATGCCCCACTATTAAGAGAAAGGTGTCATGTGGCTGTTTTTTTTTTTTTACTTTAGTTTAAATAAATAAATAAATAAATGAATAGATAAAAATGACCTGCTTGACCAAAATAAACTGACTGGTACATAATTCCATATGTTTCCAGTCATTTTCAAACCAGGACATATCTGTTATTTCAATGAAGATACATTCACAACTGAACAACATATATTTAAATAAATTTCACCTTTTACTGACATACATCACTGGGAACTTGGCAGAGCACAGGGCTGATCAATGTCCCACCATGTTAGGATTTACTAACATAAGTAACATAAACCTTTAGTAAAACTGACCTTTTTATCAGCCTCCTTGTGAAAAAATCTGAGTCTGGGTCTGTGTCCAGATCACCAACACAGCATAATTACTTATTCATTAGGCAATGATTTCGTGAGTTAAACTCTTGGAGGAGATATTTATTTTATTTTCTGCAAAATCAGTTTTATTTTATTGGCCACAATGGTTCACCTTAAAAGGCATTAAAGAATTCAGGAATTTATAAATGTATGAATTCTGCAACGAAAACAAGGAAAACTTAGTATGAAACTTTGCCTCCTGCTTTTCATCACTGAAACACAGGCGGCTGTTTTTCAGTGATTGTGGTGAATGAAACCTGACGTGTCTTCCAGTTTTTCTGTTAGTTCTCCACCAAGCAGGAGAACCGGAGACTCTGAAGTCAAACTGTCCTCACACTGATTCAAAAACAAAAAGAACACTGATGCAGTGTCACCTCTGTCACCTCCCCTTCCTCTGACCTCTGATTGACACGACACCTTCAAGAGTCTCCTATTCTTCAGCTCCACTCCTCTCATCCCTCCATCACCTCCTCCTCTCCTCATGTTAAACCCATTGCTCATCTGTTGTTTATTCTCTCTCTCTCTCGTTTTTCTTTTCTTCCCATCTGTGTAGGCAGCCCGTTGAGTAACTTCTTTGACGTAATTAAACAGCTTTTTTCAGACGAGAAGAACATCCAAGTGTCCCACCCCCCTGGCACCCCCGCCACGTCTAGCTCCCCTGCCAAGCATGCCCCCAGCAGCAAGCCCACCCAGGCCCCGCCCACTGACTCTAAATGTCCCTCCAGCAAAGACAAAACAAAGATGGCTGCCAGCAACAGGACACAGGAACAACCTTAAGGAGTGGTAGCTGTGCATGAGTAGACGACAAGCAGTTATCAGGTCATTAACCAGAGAGCGACAGAGAGCTGCTGACTCAGCCCTTTAGATAAGAATGAAAAGAAAAGAAAACAAATCTACTTTTTGCCTATTAAATTTTGTACTGTATAACAGGAATGGATCTTTCAGTTTAAAAGTTGATCAGTATTTTACAATAAGTAGCAGATGTAGCTTTGTTGTCCCTACCCTCTGTCCCTACTCTCGTGTCCCCGGGGGTCTTTGAGTGGGTGTGTGTCCTCGTCACATGTGTGATGGCTTGACTTGTCTCCCACCAGGGATCATCCGTAATAATTATTAACCTTGGTGGCTCTTCGAGGCTGGCCGACAGTGGCCCGCTCACGGCCTGCCACCACCAAGAGAGTCCGCATCGAAAGAAAAGACAGCAGACCGCCATCCTCCCTCCCCGCATCCCCCATTTGTGTCCTTTCTCCAGCCGCATCAGTAGAGTCCACTTCACCCCACCAGACCAAACACAGAGACATCTCAAAAGAGTTGTAAAAGGAAAAAAAAAAAGAAGCCTTAAGACAGTGATGTTTGTCAATCTACGTACACATCCCCCTTTTCTCTTTCTCCCCCATGTACATAAAACACTGACACTGTATGTACTCCTCGACACAAACACGACTTCTTTGCGGGATGTAATGTCTTGCACGCGGAGACAAAACGGGATCAGGAAGCAGTGGAATAAAAGTGGAGATGAGACGGAGGAACGCCGGCTGGATTGTACTTCTTTTGATCCGTGTCTTTCTGTGGGAACGGCTTTTCTTTTCTTTTCTTTCTTTTTTTTGTAAGCTCACACAGGTGTTTCTGGAAAAACGCTGTTGAAGTTAAGTGTTTGCCCATAAAAGTGTTAAGAGCACTGGAGTGATACTTCATAAATGAATGATCTATTTTGTTGTACAGACTAAATAATGTTCCGTATGTACAAAAAGTGTAGTTATGACATGTTTTTCTTCAGTTGCGTTGCCATATTTTAGTTCCGGGTCCAGCACAGGCCCGGTCACACCAGCATCCAACACAGTCAGGTGAGGGAGTGAAATCTACCCTCACTGTTTTGCTTTTGGTGAACTTTTGTGAACATGTAACTAACTCTCTCAAGAAGATCTGTCAAATGCAGATTTGGGTAACACTTAAGATTAGGGAACACATATTCACCATTAACTAGGTGCTTACTAACATGCATATAAGTAGCATACCAGACCTTTATTAGTAATTATTAAGCACGTATTAACACCTTAATCAGGAAAAATCTTAATTCATGTCGTAATAGAGGTAGAATAAGGTAGAATAACATGCTTAATAATTACTAATAAAGGGCTAGAGTGCTATTTATGCATGCTAGTGAGCACCTAGTTAATAGTGAATATGTGTTCCCTAATCTAAAGTGTTACCCAGATTTGTTTTGTTTTGTTTCGTTTTTTAGCTCGTCTGTCCGAATTAAAGTTCTCCACCAAAGAGTCGAGCTCAATTCATGTTCTTCCTAACTCTTTCTGTGTGCATGTGCGTTCAGTTTATCATAGCAAAGGATCTTTATTGTCATTCTACATCTGAAATTGCACAATGAAATGCAAAGGTCCCAGTTCGGTAATCCAACCGTCACCTTCTTGCTGTGAGGCAATAGTGCTAACCACGAAGCCGCCATGCCACGAGTGTGAAACAATGGACACTTCAGCAGTTGCGAAACTACAAAATCAATGTAGTCTTAAATTGGTAAAAAGAAAACAGTAAATGTCTTACTTTTATAGATTAATAGAGATGAACTGATAATGAAAGTAAAACATGTTTCACTGATGAATGTTGCTACGTTCTGTTGCGGTGTGACCGGGCCTCATCAATGAAAGGTCTCTTTTTGCTTTTGCACTTTTGACAAGTGAAGTTTTTGAGTTCGTTCATTGTTTTTTTATTTCTGTTTTTTTGTTGTTGTTGTTGTTTGAATTATCTGCAGGTTCCAGACAATATTGAACTGCTGTGTATATTTTTGTACTTTAATGTATTTTGTCTTTTATTTCCTCTCTTGTTTTTAATTATTCTGTTATTTATATGAAAGATGTAGAGAATGTTTCTGAATGTCCAATTATTTAAAGATATTTTTGTCATGTTTAAGTTATTTGATCACTGAAAAATCTTGAAACATGTGTGGGTGTTTGTTCTTTTTTTTTTCCCTCCCACCTTTTGACAAGAGAAACCTTGTAATATACGTTCGGAAGATGATTTACCGTAATTTACGAATGTAGACGTAGCCTCTTTGAGAGGAACAAACCCTTTGTTGATAACTGTCTGCTCCTTCCCCTCTGTGTGTATGATGACTCAGATTTCACCAAACACTCATTTTGTAAATAAGCCAAGTTTACTGACAAGCTTATTAAAAAAACCAAGGGGATTCCTACTCTTAGCTTTGACCTTGTACGGTTGTTTGCATGTTCAGCATTTGTCTTTTCTTTGCATGTCGTCGTTGGAATTCTTCTCCTGTTTCCTTTTTCTCCTCACACTTATTTATGTATTTATGTTATTTATTTGGATTTATTTCGTTTCCCCCCCTCCCCCCCCCGCCTCGTCATTCTATCGCCCTCCTCCTCCTTCTTCTGGATTACTGTGCACACACAGTAACCGTGCAACGCATCCTCCTAATTCATTCTCTCAAAGAGGGACCTCACTGGCGATCGGGTCGCTCACTCAGAGCAGCTGAGTGGGTGTTGGATTATCAGAGAGATACGTATATTAAAGCAATACCTTCCATTGTTCGCTTTTCTCTTTTTCTACTGTGGGAATCCAGAGCACACAGAATGGACTCGGAGCACGGAGCGCTACTACTGAGCAGGATAACCACTGGCAATGTATTCCCTTGTGATGTTACTGTGAACAACTTCAATGCTAAAGGAAATAAATCTGTTGACTTTGAATCTGTTTGGATTATTGGGGCGTTTATGCTCAAAAATATCTACATATTTTACATTGTTTGGAGTTGAAGAGTGATTACATATCTACCATGAATGTATTAATCCCTTCATACCGTAGGAGGAGGACACACTGAGTCCACACACAGGGAGGACATGCAAACTCTACACAGAAAGGCCCTCATTTGAACCAGGATACTTCTTGCACGACCATGTGTCCAACTGTCAAAAAACAAACCTGAGATGCAGAGTCTGAATGGGCTGAATGTGTCCAAAGCTTCTAACACATCAGCCATTACAGCAACTGCCTTTTGTGTGTCAGTTCTCTGCTGGTACTCTGGGTTAATCTTCCCTCAGTACAAACACATAAAGCTTTTCTTTTCAAACACGTGAACCACGGACGCTGTTTCATAGATGAGTTGAGGTCTGCTATGAAAGCAACCTGAGCTTTAATAATGCCACAGGCTGATTGCCGTTGCACAGTGATGCTGTTATTATTGCTAAAAGCATGAGCATGAATGAATATGCTTTTTTCAGAAGTGAAATATATTCAATAATATTAGGAAATAATATTATTTTCAACTGAAACTCTTTAACAGTTTCCTAAACAGGGCCCGGAAAGCAGGTTCAACAAACCCTGAGTTGAAACCTTAACTCTAGGTTAACCAACTCTGAGTTTTGGGTTTCAGAACAGCTGATCAGCATTAGTTCATTCAACTCTGCGTATGTTCACTCTGAGATAAACGTGTGTGTTGGGAATGAAAAAAGCCATCGTCAAAGGAGGTCTGATACTACGATTCACCATGGCAACGGGTAAACAAAGAGCGCAGCCTCCATTTTAATCCATCTGAGCAGAAATAAGCTGAGTAAAACATAGTTTACTTAGAATACATACTTTATTAATCTCCTTAGGGAAATTATTTCTCTGCATTTGACCCATCCTAGAATTAGGAGCAGTGGGCTCCGGGGAGCAATGGGGGTTGGGTACCTTGCTCAGGGGTACCCCAGCCCTTTCGACCTGGTGGGGACTTGAACCGACGACCTTCCGGTTACAAGCCAAGTTGCTCAGGTGTGTTTGTATAGTTGATGATTTTATTTTAGGTCCTGCTGAACAAAAGGATATAGTACATTCTATTTGCACATTCTTAAAGCCTTTGTATATACTGTACATTTTAACATATTCATGGACAAAAGCAGTCAAACTGCTCTGTGTTCTAAGGGTTAATAGGAAACACATTTTTATTGTTAGACAAATGTCTAAAATTTGTCCTGTGTTTTTTTTTTTGCCATAGTAGCTCCATTTGCACAGAAAGACAACAAGACCAAAGACATACTAATATAAAATAATCACACACACAGAACAATGACAGTCAACGGAGAGAAATACTTTCATGTTTGACCATGAAATCACAGTGTTTCTCTTGCTTATAACTCTCTTCCACATTGCTTTGCTGCCATCTGCAGGAATGCTTGTTTTGATACATCAATGGACTTAGAACAGTTGAGAAATGAAAATCTCTCTCTCTCTCTCTGTCTCTCTCTCTGTCTCTCTCTCCCTCTCTCTCTCTCCTGTTTGCGTTAATTTGACCAGGAGTGCCGCACACTTCCAGAGAACTGATGACGCAACGTTTTTACAGTTAGAACTTCCCAGAACAGGAAAGGGCGTGGGGAATTAGAGCGAGTGAAGTTCGTTTCAGTTTGGATATCCAAACGACTTTCACAGGGATTGAGGGACCGTCAACTAAATCACTCACTCCAAACCAATGTCATGACATGGAAACTACTGAGAACTACTTGAATATTTATACATGGGTGTCTTTCATTGAAGCAATCATTTATCTCGTAAACAGCTAAGTGTGCCGACAGGTAGTAGCTCATCTAAAAAATTGTGTGTGTGTGTGTGTGTGTGTAACTTCAACAGCTTGATCTTGACCCCTAAGTGAAACCCATGTGTTTTGGGGCGGGAGCTTGAGACAGGCGTCAGTCAAATAACCAACCTAAGACCAGCTTCACTGTAGTCTCTCTTCCCTACAGAGCGTAGAAAGTGCGACTGTGGCACGAAGTAGGAAACTATTCTATTTTTCATGGATGTAGACATGTAAGTATGTCTAAGAAAACTCAAACATTAAACTCGTTAGCTTCAAGTACAAAGCTGCTCTTTTGTTTGCTTTCAGGGGGAACTGTGTGTTTGTAATCCTGCTGATTTTAGGACACATCAAGACAGGGACAGCTCTTACTGGTATGTATAATAAACATGGACAGATGTGTCTTTTCTTTTTTTTAATATGTACATATGTAATAAATACGGTGCCCTGTAATGTCCGTGTGTGTTTATTCAGAAGCGAGTCTGCACCTTGACTGCACCAACGACGCAGACAAACAGATGTCTTGCGAATATGAGGCACAAAACTGCTCAGACTACAACGTGTCGCTGCGGAACAACGTCTACAACGAGTGAGGGGGGGTTTATTGTATTGTATTGTATTGTATTTATTTATTTATTTATTTGTTTATTTGTTTGTTTATTTACGACAGAGCCAGTGAGTTTGAGTGTTAAAACAGCACGTTTCTGGGCTTAGTTTTGGTTGTAGAATCAAATAGAACAAATGATTACATTTCACCTTTTACTAATGTCCACAGTGAAATATTTACGTTTTATTTTTTGTGAATCACCATTTAATATGTTCATGCTGACTGAAAAAGAAAATACAGCTCATTGTATTGTTTAAGGCTAATATAAAATGGACTACTGTGTCACTTTGCTGTATGTTATGTTGTATTCCACAGAACAAACCATTGCGTTCCCATGCAGTCTAGCAGTGGACGGTGTCGTTGCTCTGTCAACACATTAATCATCTACGGAGAGAGTCAGACTGCAATGATTTGGAAAGGAGGCCAAATGATGGAGTCCAAAATCATTGACATTTATAAGAGCAGTAAGTTGTCTCTTTTTAGATCAAAATTCACAATAAAGCAGTAGAAATCACCGCAGTATTGGGGTTGATTAGGATCATTTGTTCTTACTCTTTCGTCTCCATTCATTCACAGTTAAGCCCAGAGTTCCAGAAATCATCTCAGTGGAGGAAGCTAATGGAAAGTTTCTCATCAAGTGGAAAACAAACATGGACGGCTGGTTAGCTGAAGAATTACATGCCAATGTGATGTACCACAAAAAGGGAGACACAGAAGAGGTAGAAACCGTGTCATAGGCACTGTTGTAGAACCACTGAGATAATCCACACTGGACATAAACATTTGAATTGTTCTTTCTCTATTTCAGGTCAATCAGCGTGTCGACCCGACTATGATTGATAAATTGAATATCTATGAGATAGATGGTCGAAATTTAGAGCCAAGCACGACATATGTGGTCAGTGTGAAAAGCTACACTGATTGGAGTGACAAGTTCAGTGACAGCAGCAAAGAATTTGAGTTCACTACCCGTAAGTGTCGTTGACAATTATCCCTTCTTATGCATTACATTACTGGTGATTGGTTGATATCAAAGCTCAAAGTTCTCAAAGTTATTATTGGTCTTGCTAAAACATTTATCCGTCGCTAAAAGGATATCCGTCTGTACTCGTACCAAAGCACTACATTTTAGAATCCTATTGTTTTGACTCTCTTTCTCCTCTGTGTCTTAAGTGTAAAACCCTAACATGTTGTCTTTGGTCATAAACTACAAAAATAACAGCCCGATATTAGGTGAAATACAAAAAACATTCTACATAACAAAGTAAACCAGTTCTTTAAAGTCTGGCAGCCTTGTTTGAATTGTCTTGGACCTGGCTTGTCCTCTATTATTAAAGAACGGGTCTGAATCTGGACCTGTGGTATGTTTGTAGTGTTGACTGCTGTCTGTGACTTCCTGTATTTTGCTGGTCAAATGAACTGTGTGTTGTTTGGTTAGGTTTTAGGTGTGTTCTTGGAAAATAGAAAAACTCAGTAAAGCAGCAGGTGGCACCATGCCCATCACTCAGTTTTATTGTGCTTATGTTTTCTGGCTGGGTCTCTTGTCTCACATGTGAAGTTTTGCGCTGATCGGCAAATATATGGTATGGCAAAGTGACAGGCTGGTATCTGTTTTGTGGCAAAATGGCAGCTAAATTCAAAATGGCTGACTTCCTTTTGGGTCAAGTTCATGTTCGTGCAAGTGTTCCGGGTCGGTCTCTTGTGTCACATATGACATTTCGAGACGATCTGTTTCCTTCCTGTTTCGTGGCGAATGTCTGAAATTTGCCAAAATTCCGATGGTTGCCGTGGCTACGCCCTTATGAATCTGTGAGACCTTGTGATAGCGTTTCTTTTTTGATGTGTGCAGTACAAATTGACGCATTCTTCATGTTGTTATGATTTATGTGCTCAGACGAGTTTGTTCATTTACGAAATGTGCAAATTGCCAAGATGGACACCAAATTTGACTTTGTATTGATATCTCACCAGGAAGGATGTTAAATGATGCTGCAGCAAACACAAGGTGTTGTTCAGATTCAGATTTGAATGCACACACATGCCCATGCTCTTCTCTCTCTGAGTTGTATGTTATTTGCACAAAATATTGATTAGGTACATGTTACTTTACTTCACAGCTGCTGCCTCCTCTAATTCCCTGCCCTTGGCTCTCATCATCAGCCTCAGTATCGCTTCAATCCTCATCAGCGGTGTTATATTCGGCTGTTTTGTAAAGTAAGTCATGAAAATAAAAGTTTAGCTGCCTTGTTCATCTCTTAGGGAAGTTGTTTCATAAATGTGTGTTTTATGTGTCATGATGATTTATGATTTCTTAACTCTATGTCCTTTGTTTTAGGTTAAAGACAAAGTGGTGGGACACAGTCGCCAAATGTCCAAATCCAAAACTTCTTGTTATGCATCCTTATGAACAAGCGGTGAGACGCACAGTGATTTAAAGTAGCTGTTTGTGAAAAATCTAAAACTTGCTGTAGCTGTAATTGTTTACTTCAACATCAAACCTTACAATTGTATATTTTATATACTACCTTATATACACACACACACAAGTTTTAAGAGAATCAGTTGTATCAATTTTTTTTTTCTTCATCCTTCTTGTTTCAGTTCTTGAGGCCTGAGTTGCTCATCACCTCCTATGTCTCTGTTGAACCCCTTATTCCAGACGACTGCCCATGGTGAGTTTGGCTGCGTTTGTGCCTCAACCACAGACTGTATAAAAAATAGACTTAGTCTTCCAGTTTGTAAAGTGAAGCCCAGAAAGTAGGATGGAAGAAGCAGTTAGCTCGGGAAGTAGCAGGCTGCAACGCTGGTTGCAGAAAAACAGCTCAATTTAAATGGAAGTCTACGCGAGAATTAGCACACTTCTCACTTGATTTATTTAAGTTGGTAAACATTTTCCTGAAGAGTTCATGGTCTCACTTGATAGTGTCATGTCTTCATCAATAAAACTGTTGTGTAACCTATGAGAAAGGCGGATGATTAAGAATGGCACATATGACTTGTATCATCCAGTACATCCAAGGTTGCAGATGAAATTCTAGTTTCAAAAATGTACATGCCACCAGTCAAATCACTTATCATGAGGCATCGCATCAGGAGTTTTGCAAAGAAAGACTATGTTTATTTTTATGTACAGTTTATGGCTTCAACACTTGTTTTCTATGTGATTAGATTGGCATGTGATCAATCCCGTTTCTCTGTACTCAGGTCAAAGGGGTCACTGACAGACTCCAGCAGTGAGAAGTATCAGCAAAGCAGTGGAATCAGCACTGGCTCGTCTTCGCTTAGTTATGCCAACGCGGAACCAACGGACATTGCAGCCTGTGTTAATGAAGCCCTGAGCAAAGCCTTCCCCAATATTGTGCCAATGTCATTTGTAACCACCAATCTGTCTAAAGAATCCAACAGAGACAGTGGGTCATTCTCCAGTGCCAGAGCTGATAACATTCATTCTGATTCGTTCGGTTTTGACAACAAAACCTACTCAATTCTCATTCCCAGCTGTTCACATCAGACACAGGCTAAAATGTTGTGTGACTCTGAGTATCATCCGAGTGAGGCTGACATCACGGTGACTTGTCCTGACCAACAGGCAGCAGCATTTCTTCTTAATTTGCCCCTGATGGTGCCATCTCAACTGGCAACAGACATGTCATATCAGCGGTACAAAGCAGACTCAGGGCAATTGTCATATGTAGGAGACTCTAGTCTGTCCTCCAACTCTAGTGGCGCCCACACCATGGCCTCATGTGAAACAGGTGTGGAGGCTGGATGTGAGAGCTTTGATGAGGTCGTCAGTTGTGAGACAAAGCCAATTGGGAAAAGTGGTGATGAATTTCCTTCAGTGGATGATGCCAACCAGGCATTTCAGAAGGAAGTGGGGCAGCCTGGTCCTGAGAGACAGGAATTTTGGGTTAAATATCCAGTGGAATCTTTCGCCAAGTTCACTCCTGGCTCCATTCACAATGTCCAAAGTGGCCAGTGTCAGTCTGAGCTTCAGAGGCATTTGTTCTCGTTGATCTCTGCAGAGAAGCCTGTGCCAGTTATTACAAGCAGTGGATATCAAAGTGTTTAGTGCTGAACTGAGATGGCTCGAAAGCTAATATTTCTTTCTCAACTGTAAGAAAACTCTTTAAAGGTCACGTATGTAACATTTAGATGAGTTTATTGGCAGAACCCATTTATAATTATGTATTTTAGGGAAGGACTTTATGTTTTGGTGGCAGCCATTTGTAAGTGAGAGAGCATGTTTTCACATTTTGAAAATGGCCTATTACACAAATATAACAAAGAAGAACAACATCCTTCCTGGTATGTGCAGGCCACCATAGCTCCATAACACACTTGGCAAAGGGAGAGGTGACAGGTCTCACCTGTAAGATCATTGCTTTTCTACTGCACTTTTCTTCTACACTTTTGCACTTTAAGAATATGTATCTTGTGAATGCTTTGGACATGTGTGTATTTTTTTTATATGTGGTGGTTCATTTGAATATGAAATACTGTATATGTTAAGTTCAACTTTCCTTTGTAAAAGTTCTCACAGAGAACCGTATGCGTCAACGATTTTTGAATGCCTGTCTGAAACAAATGCTTGAAATAAAAGCCAAAGTATAGCAGAAAATCCTTGAATCTGTTACTTGTGTGGTCAAATAAGGATGTCTACATATGTTTTAATCTGGAAAAATAATTATAGTCAGAAGTGACTGAATTTTGTCTGAACAAGCCACAGCAAAGGTGGAATGCGCTCTGATACGTGTTTTGATATTGACTGTATGAATGAGGAAATGAAGGAGGGGAGGAGACACAGAGAAACTTAGGGTTAATTGAAGAAAACCTGCTAGCAAGCAGGTTAGGTTCACGGACTATGTTGCCAGGGTACCAGAGTTTCCCTCATCTCAGGGTTAACTAACTCAGAGTTGTCACTAAACCTGCTTTCTGAAACGGGTCCCAGGTCTGTTGTTTGAGGAGCGAGTCTGTGCTGAATCAATGTCTTGGTGGACATTTATTTATCTTCATCGTCTTTAACACTGCCACAGGTGCACTAAATTGCAGTGGTAATGATACACAACTCCTTATATGTATCTATATGTCACATAGCTAAAAAAACAGTTTTTCTTCACTTTTTGTCCATAAACAATTAGACATATTTCCAAATTTCACAAATTCAATCCGATTATAAACATTTAAGTACTTTTTGCTCAGGTGTGTTTGTATACTTGATGATTTTATTTATTTTAAATTAGATTACTTCTGGAAAAAAGGATATAGTACGTTCTATTTGCACATTCTTGAAGCCTTTCTATATACTGTACATTTTAACGTAGTCATGGACAAAAGCAGCCAAACTGATCTGTGTTCTAAAGGTTGATAGGAAAAATTATTTTATTGTTAGACAAATGTCTAAAATTTGTCCTGTGTCTTTTTGCCATAGTAGCTCCATTTGTTCAGAAAGACAACAAAGACCGAAGACATACAAATATAAAATAATCACACACATAATCACACATTACAATGACATTTTTGTCAAATTTTGGACAACATACTAAACTTTGTCGTCCGACTTGAATGTCATAGTTAAGTATGTCGTCCAAAATGTGACAAAAAAAGTCATAGTTTAGTATGTCGTCCAAAATGTGACAAAAATGTCATAGTTAAGTATGTCGTCCAAAATGTGAAAAAAATGTCATTGTTTAGTATTTCGTCCAAAATGTAACAAAAATGTCTTGTTTAGTATTTCGTCCAAAATTTAACAAAAATGTCATAGTTTAGTATGTGGTCAAAAATGTTACAAAAATGGCATAGTTGAGTA